>NW_027453486.1:0-15921 GCF_964194025.1 Convolutriloba macropyga | reverse complement strand
TAGTTTCCGAGTTTCGTCAGTTGCTCTTAAAAAACTAAAGGTTCATTATAACTATGCAAGGAGTTGCGATAACGATTCTTTGTAGAGCTTGTTGACATACTTAAAAGAATGGCGAAAACTCACACAATGAAAGAGTTGTTTTGAGCCCCAATCGCAATGCCTCACAATAACTCCGCTGAATTAACCGCAGTTGTAGGAATGATTCTTATGTCTTTATAACCTCAAAATGCAAGAGAATAAGTAGTCGATTGTAAACCAGATGTAAAATGTTTTGTTTGAATTGGTTATACAGAGACACTAAACATGTGAAACGAAGTAAATAGATCTTTGATAAAGAGAAAACACAAGATACGATGGACAAAAGGCTCATAGTCGTATTCATTTTGCCGTGTTCATGGAAAAACACCAACCGTTCAGCTCATTGCGACTGTAATGAACAGATTGACAGATGCGACGTAATCAATAATTGAGATTTAAATAAGCCACGCCACAGCTATTCTGATGATATTACTGAGAAAAGTACTGGTCAAAAAACAATAGACAGGGTATGGCGATGCAAATACATCGACAGTGTGGGGATATCAAATACACTGCACCAACACTCCATGAAGAACAGAAAATGGGTCACTAACATTATTCAGAAGAAAGTGGGATCTAACAGGCGTACACTACAGACATTACGACACAAAAATGATAATATCGACATATGAGATACGATTCTCAAAACCAAGAGCCGTTAAATATCTTTCTTGAATCGGATCTGCCCCATCCCCAAATTACCTTCTCACAGGGCATCGTACAGTTGATTTTTAATTTGAATCCTAAATGTTAATTTCCCATCTGGTAGTTCCATTGCGCGATTAGAGAAGTTGAAAAAAACATTCAAGAAAACAAAAGCACCTCCTCGCAATTTTGCATTGATTTGTTTTGTTTAACAGTTAGACAACCATTGGCAAATTAAGGACGTAAGTTAAAAAAAAATCAAATCTCAGTTTCAATACTTAAAATTCCTATCTAAAAGAAAAGAAAAAAGCTTTATTGAAGACCTAGTTAGGTTTCGCAACCTTACACTTTCTGAAAAAAACCGTTCAAGTCAAAGATTTTATCAACAAGCAAGACAAAAGGATGTCGCCGGCCCACTTAGGTCAACCTGAGTTATCAGCAGCTTTAGTCAGTAGGCTCCTGTGTTCTGCTACCAGAGCCAGTTTACAGTAGAGCCGCTCCAGCGACAGACAGCCAGCTCGCTGATTCCAACTTCAGTCACCAGCAGCTGCACCCAACTGCCTCCAGAGTTCTGACATCAGGACCAGCTTGCAGTAGAGCCCCACTACGGCCCTCCAACAGCCAGCCAGACCAAACAGGCCAAGCTGAGTTGCTAGCATCAGCCGCTGCTCCCAACAGCCACCAGCTTTCTTGCAGCAGAGCCAGCTTCCTGTAGAGCCCCACTACCGCCCTTCAACAGCCATCCAGCATAATCAGGCCCAACCTGAGTCATCAGCAGCTGCAACCAACAGCCTCCAGTGTTCTACCATCAGAGCCAGCTTCCTGTAGAGCTCCACAACTGCCATCCAACTGCCAGCCAGCGTGCTCACGCCCAACTGAGTCATCAGCAGCTGCACCCAACAGCCTGCAGTATTTTGCCAGCAGAACCAGCTCACAGTAGAGTCCCGCTAATATACTCCAAATACCAGCCAGCATACTCAGGTCCAAGTGAGTCGTCAGCAGCTGCACCCAACAACGTCTAGTGTTATGCAAGCAGAATCATCTTGAAAAACAGCCCAAATACTGCCCTTTAACAGCCAGCCAGCAGACTCAGTCCAACATGAGTTATAAGCAGCTGCAGCCAAGAACCTCCAGTGTTCTGCCAGCAGGGCCAGCTTGCAGTAGAGCACACTAATGTCCTCTAACAGCTAGCTAGCATACCCAGGTCAACCTGAGTTGTCAGCAGCTGCACCCAACAGCCTCCAGAGTTCAGAGTTCTGCCAGCACAACCAGCTTGCAGTAGAACCCACTACAACCCTCCACCAGAAAGCCACAAATCTCCACCGGACAACTCATTAGCCCTCAGCAATCACCTCTAGTGTTCCGTCAACGGAATCAGCCTCTACTACATCAGCAGTTTCATCTGCAGATATCCGCCACTGTGCTCCAGCCAGCTGAACACCGTTTTAGGTTCACTTAGCCGCTTCTTGCGTTCTCCCAACGCAAGCAATCTCCAGTATGTCAGTATACTGACCTTCAACAGTCTTCAATTGTGCTCCGGCCACATAGACACCACTTTAGCTTTATTTAGTCCCTCATGCGTCCCCCAAACGCAAGAAATCTCCAGTGCGTCAAAAGTTTTGACATTCAACAGTCCTCCTGCTCCAGCCAACTGCACACTAATTTAGCTCTACCTAGCCACCTATTGCGCTCCCACAACACAATCCACCTTTTAGTACATCAATAGTACTGACCTTAATCAGTCCAGGAGATTTTACTTTCAGGACTAGCTCGTCACTAATTAAGCAATTGAGCTGAGAAACAAAATCATTTGACCTCTAAGCCACCTTTAAGAGTTCAAAAGATAATCACAAAGACCTGTAGAAGATTAAAACGTCACCCTACTTGACCTCTATTTGACCTCCAAAAGACCAAGTGATCACCCCACTTGAATTCTAAGTGACCAATAGATATTTATCCCAATTGACAGTTAGGTGACCACTAAAAGCTTAAATGATTACACGACCTGACCTCTGTTGCATAAATTGTGAAGAAACATGAGCCTTTGTTCCAAAATAACTCAACGCGTCATAGCAGCGCCACTTCATCACGCAGTAATGGAACACAGGTCCCTTTGGGACTCGAGTCTCGGGGGGGGGGGGTGTTCAAAGTATACGAAACAAAAGACAGCAACAACAAGTCAATGATTTGACAGACCAGCGATGAACATCCAACCCGATCATCAATCATAGGCAAGTGCAGTCCTACATGGGAGTTTCGCAAGGAACTTCTAATGGAGTCATCGGTACTGATGAGCAGAATAGTCTCCAGCCAGCAGCACTGGAACAAACAGTCTCCGACAACGCAACAAGAAGTTAACATCAGCCCGTTCAACCAATATAACCAATTCAGAATTCAACAGTTGTTGACGCAACTTGTGCGTTACCACTTTTGTCTACAGCTTCAAATCTTCACTTGCCAGTTTTCAGTGAAATACTTCCTCAAACGAGAAGATTATTCGCTACTTCCAGTCCCATTAATAACACTGGCCTCTTTGAATATTTCCCTGATCATAGAACACCTCTCCCAGCTTCTTTCGGTAATTGTCTACCAATGCCAAGCTATTCATGCCCATTTCAGAGATATTGCCCAAATATTTGATCAAATTTTGCAAACGGTAGTTTTGAGCCCTCAAAGATAATCACTCGTGTACCTGTTTACCCGAGCAGCCAAATTTTTGGCAATCTGAACTCCATCCCAAATTTTGAAATGAACATCCGCCGCTTCAAAGAGCTGCCGGACATCCAATTTAAGAAATCCGACGGAGACCCACTTAATTGGACCGAATCGAGCAGCTTGTTTTCTTCGGTCGTTCACAACAACCAAGACATCAATGACCTTGAGAGGTTGAGCTATTTGCAAATTTCCATCAAATTTCCATGTCCGGCTTGTTTTTGCAAAATAACATTTATTCTTCCGCCCTTCAGGAGCTCAACAGAAGCTTTGTCAACCCTTGAATCGTTTTCGGTGCATAAAAAACTAGAAGCTTTTGAAAGAACAGCTAGTAATGAGCACGCAGCTTTTGATAGCTTTCGCTTCGCGGTTGAGTAAAGTAGTTCAGATAGTTGTCTCATATGATTTCAGTACAAACCTGAACGCCACGTACTTGCTCAGGATATCTACACGAGATAAGCTACCAAAAACAAACAAATTGAAGCAGACGGAACATGTTGTTGACAACGATTGGACAAATCCGGGTCTTGCAGAGGTTTCCGATTAGATGGATGGGCAATTCAGTGCTTTCGAACAATTATAGGTCAAGCATTCAACCACTGACAACATTTCAGGCCAAAAAAAAACGAGCAACAGAGTTCAAATTCTTTCAGCAATCGTAATAATAAAGAAATTGGTACGAATTGGAGACAAATTTCCCCAAGAAGTAGAAGTCATAATCCCAGCATAAAAACAGCGAAAATAATAGTGCAACGGACAAAAACATCGGTAATTCGAGCAATGGACAGCTAATAGGAGTAACAACACAAAAGGAAGTTTTTCTGTCTCTGGTTCAAAGAAGACTCTGAGAAAGGCAACAACAAACAGCAGCAGAAAAAATGCCAGCTTGATCAGCGAGATCACTACCTTGGCAAGTGAGCGCAGTTTCCCAGTTCTGAGGCCAGCAGACTCAATAGTGAAGCAAAGAAGATCTTGTTGTGCAGTCACGCCGCTAGAAATTGAACGTCAAATGTTCTCTATCAACATTTCAATGTCAAACACCATAGCCTTCTCCACGCAAACAGAAAAAAGACACCTCAATCGACAAACATTACAGAAACTGATTAGCCAATGTGTAAACAAACCTCTGGACCAACCAGAAAAAGCAGTGACATTCCAACTCAGATTTACAACCCTGGTTTTCTATCAAGAGCGAGAAATCAACTACAGGTGGTACGTGTCACTCTGTTTGGAACTGATAGTAAAAGACATAATTGTAGTGGTATGCCATTCTGGACAATGGTAGCAGCATTTCATGCGTCCCCAACACCGCTGCTGACAAATTTGAGGCTCCAAAAACTTCGGAATTCGATCTAAATGTGTCACACGTATCCGACGAATCCGTCATGCACGCAAATATTGTTCGCTCAGACATTTCAAAGTTCAATAGCGAAAAACCACTCTTCTGTTTAATTTATTTATATGCAGTGAGAAATTGGGCTGTCAACGATGCACCTGTGAACAATTTGAACGAAGCGTGTTCTTCCTCCTCTCAAATTCAAAATATACTTTATCCTGAACTTAGTGATATTAAGAAACAGATAGTTTTAGGTGTTGATATCGACCAATACAATTTGGAACGCGTGATCCTTCATTGACCCTCAAAACGTTCTTTTGCTTTACGCAGTCTCTCGTCTGAACAATTATAGGGCCACTTTAGCAAAAAAAGAGCCAATCTTAGTGGAGACAAACTTCCCACCTCATAGTTATAGAGCCTTCGACCATGCGCTTATAACATTAACTGTTGATACTAAAAGACATCTCAGTGATTGCGTGACCATTTTCTAGAAAAAAGAGAACGCTTGTACCGAAATTCAAAAAAACTTCAGATAATTCAACAGACAATAGAAGAGCAGTTCAAAAACTACAAGATAAAATCATATCGGAGAAAGATATGAAATTGGTTTACTTTGGAAACAGGAACTTAGATCCAGTAAAAACCATCCAGTTGCCAAAGCACAGCTTGACAGCCTTCAGCGCCTTCAAAGCACTGTTGAAAATTTTGTATGAGAAAACTTTGGAGACGGATTTAGGAAAAGGGGATGTTAAAGCAGTTACTTTCTCAAATCCGCCACCAGAGAAGATATGATACCTTCCCCATCACCCTGTTACCAGCCCCAACACAGCTGTTAAAGTTAGACGGGTTGCAAACACCGTATCTGATTTCAAGAAGCAGTCGCTAAACAAAAAATTTCTCTCAGGCCCTGATTTTCTTAACAACCTGATTGTCCTACCATTCCGCTTTCGCCAGGATCCTCTTGCATTAATGCCAGACATAAAAGCCAAGTTCAAGTAGATGTGCATAAGAACCAAAAATCGGTCTTGCCGGCGTTTTCTTTGGCCGGCAAGGAACTCAGTACAGCTGATCCTGTCCAACAGACTCATGTTTGGAGCCAGACGATTGCCAACTACAGCAATTTTCGTGATTCAACAAACAGCAAAATACTTCGGAAACAACGCCATAACAAAAAAATTAATACTCAACATTTCCTACATGGATGACTTTGTACCTTCGTTTGCAAATGAACAGGAAGCTCGAACGGAAGACATGCAACAAACTTTCTCTGAAGCAGGTTTTAGTATAACTAATTTTTTCTCAAACTCTGCTCAATGTCTTAAAAAACACACAAAGAGCATTGTGATAATGAAAAAAACAAACATCGTGTATTAGTTGTAATGTTGAATACAGTTGATGATACTCACATCCACCAGAAAGTTACCAAAAGTCAGGAAGACAAAACAGACTAAACACTCAGAGCACTCCTTCGTTTAATTGTCTGCTTTTTCGGTCAATTAGGAGTCATTGTCCCATTAGCGTTTACACGCAGATTCGCTGAATAAATGACGGAAGCGGACATCTTGTTAAGCATCTCTGGAAGTGGATGATGTTGTTTGGCTTCCCAAAAAGTTTTGACTAAGAAGAATCTGGCGGATGGGACCAGTCACGCGGACTTTCAGCGGCCCCGACATGATAGCTAGATCATGCGTGGTTAAGACGGCTTTAGGCAAGTTAACTAGACCAACAATAACACTGATGCATGTTTACCCCGAACCCTTAGAAATTTAGGGTTGGATTCTGTGAGCCTCGGGGATGTTAATGCCTCACATTATTTTTAATGATCGTAAGAATGAATCGTATGACTTTTTAACCCAAAATCGTAAGAGAATCAGAAGTCGATTGTCACCGGATGTAAAATGCTTAGTTTGAGTTGATTATAGAGAAATTAAGTATGTGAAACGAAGCAAAAAGATCTTTGATAAAGATAAAAGACATTGTACGAGGGACAGGAGACTTCACTGAAAACATTATTTCAATTTTGGTTTATTGTTTCCAGATTTTATACTCAAAAATTCCTACATGGATGACTTTGTACATTCGTTTGCAAATGAACAGGAAGCTCGAACGGAAGACTTGCAACAAGCATTCTCTAAAGCAGGTTTTAGTCTAACTAATTTTTTCTCAAACTCTGCTCAATGTCTTAAAAAACACCCAAAGAGCATTGCGATAATGAAAGAAACAAACATCGTGTATTTGTTGTAATGTTGAATACAGCTGATGATACTCACTTCCACCAGAAGGTTACAAAGTTCAGGAAGACAAAACAGACTGAGCATTCAGAGCGCTCCTTCGTTTAATTGTCTGATTTTTTGGTCAATTCGGAATCATTGTCCCATTAGCGATCACACTAAGAATCATCTTGGGGGATACTTGGAAAGTACCGAATCTGAGCATTCCTGAGAGCTTTGGCCTTCAATCGTTTCGACTTTCGCAAGGAGTGCAGCCACCGATGGCAGACCTGCCAGCAATGCGCTTCCAGGAAAAGGAGTCACCAGTCATCCTCATCAATGTCTGCGTGGACTAGGTCAGACCCATTGCCGTCGCGCATGGCTTCTTCTGCTTCTACCTACATTTGTTCGTTCACTTATTTGTTCACAAAAGCATTTCACCTGGAAATTGTAGAGGGCCTCAGCGCAGACAATTGTGTGATATCAATCCGACGCTTCATTGCCCGACGCGGCTCACCAAGTCAGACAACCGATTTAACCAAGCAAGAAAGCAGATAAGACGAAGACCGCTGATGTTGGACCACGACTACATCAAAAATCAGCTACTGAACAAGTGTGTCGAGAGGAAGCTCAACTACCTTCTGCTCCTCACTTTTGGGGGTTGGGAAAACCTCGTTCAGTGTTTCAAACCAGATATTCTCTCAAAATCGGTTCCGCTTAACTCACTCCAGATGTCTTTGCCACGATCTGAGCGATGCCGATTGTGTTTTCAACTCGCGTCTACTCACCCACGTATGAAGCAACCACGAAGACGACAACCCCTTACGGCGAACCAGTTCTTGCTCAGAAGACCCTTCTGCAAGGTTTCTGAAGCCGTTTTCAATGAGTTACTTTCCTTGAAGAGTTCGGCATCGAAACTGGTGAAGCAGAGAATTCAGAAGATTTGGAAGAGGCTGCTAACCCAGTATGTTCCATCGCTGAATAAACGACAGAATTGAACATGTCGTGACGCAGCGTCGGAAGTGGATGATGTTGTTTGGCTTCTCGAAGAATTAAGACCAAAAAGTATCTGGCGGATGGGAACAGTCACGCGGATTTTCAGCGACCCCGACATGATAGCTAGATCATGCGTGGTTAAGACGGCTTTAGGCAAGTTAACTAGACCAACAATAACACTGATGCATGTTTACCCCGAACCCTTAGAAATTTAGGGTTGGATTCTGTGAGCCTCGGGGATGTTAATGCCTCACATTATTTTTAATGATCGTAAGAATGAATCGTATGACTTTTTAACCCAAAATCGTAAGAGAATCAGAAGTCGATTGTCACCGGATGTAAAATGCTTAGTTTGAGTTGATTATAGAGAAATTAAGTATGTGAAACGAAGCAAAAAGATCTTTGATAAAGAGAAAAGACATTGTACAATGAACAGGAGACTTCACTGAAAACATTATTGCAAAAAACTAGCAGTTTCATTGCGCCGTTGCTGCACAACAAACGGTTGAAACTAACTACCAGAAAACTACAACAGGCTGGTCATTTCAGTTGTTTCCTGTTTCAGATTTTTTTTCTGAAAAAGCCAATTCTTTGTTTTATAATTTGAATTGATGAAAACCCTGAGATTTACTAAAATTCATTAATAAGAGATGTCTAAATAAAGGAATTTAAAAACTATTCCAAAAAATAACTTTAGATTGCTTTTTGATATGTACTGCATTTTGAACAACGATATTTTCCCCACATGACTGGTGGCTGCTTTAGGTAGCAATAATTACGACTAGGAACCGCAAAGCAAAGAAAATATGAATAGAATGCTGGGATTTGAAATCTTCATTCATCGTTCCGGCTCATCGAAATTTTTTCCCTCCATTCGTTTTTATGTTTCATAGATTTTTTATTGAAAACCAATATGATTTACCAATCGGATGGTAGCCTTTGAGAGCCAAAACCGGGCATCCAACAGCCTTAAAGTGTATCCTCTATTCATCACCCTTAGTCTAGGTTGTTTTATATCAACCCAAAACGAGGTGCACGCCCCAATTCATCTCCGATGAGAGCAAATAAGGTAGCTAACGGTGTTTAAACCTCGACCCGTTATCAGAGTTATCAGGGTCTCACTCAGAGTTTGGATAGTCTGATCCCAGGGCCGCGTAGTGTCTAGATAGTTTTGTGGTGTGATCTTGATAGTCTGAGCAGAGCCCTTTCAGAGTTTGGAAACTTTACTTTTAACCAAGAACCCGGGAGGAGGTTTCACCCCTATTTCACCCCTATTTTTTTTATTTTTACACTCTTTACACTCTTTTCCCCGCTATTTTCCGGGAAAATCCTCCCCCCGGGAAGCTCAATGGGGAAAGCAGGCAGTCAGCCGAAAAATGAGGTGATCATTAACCACCGATGGGACTGCGTCTTGCGGGATCATTTACTGTGCAGTGGCGACAATTTTGGCTCGCAGCTTGATAGTGCAATGAATCTGAGAAAACCAGATTAAATTAGCAAGCCTAAGCATGTCGGTTTGTCCACCATAAATTCTGCGAACCAAATCTATTAAAGCGATTGAAGTTGTTGGGGAATGACAATCTTCCTATCCTTTATGAGATAACGGGCAAGTTGCAGAACTATGACCAGACTTTCCAGACTGATATCCAGACAGTCTCCGGACTCATGATCAGACTTATCAGACTTATTCGCAGACAAGTTGATGAACTATGGCCAGAATTGCCATACTTATGTCCAGACGAATTCCAGTCTCATGATCAGACCTAGCAGGCCTATGACCAGACCTCCCAATCTTATTGTCAGACAACTTCCAGACAACAAAAATTCTTCCAGACCATTTATAAAAAGGTCAGTGTTTACTCCCTACCCCAGACGACCTGTTGTCTGGACATAAATCTGGGACCTCGACTCGGGTGCTGTTATTCTTGTTCAGGCATCGGTATATTTGTTTGATCGGGAACGTTAGGGTTTCTCTTCTTGAGTTTGATCTACCAATCGCCCTAATTGTTTATTATTGTCTTGAAAAACAAATCTCATTTTTACTTAGGGTACAGTTTTAATTTAATCACAGACCATTTTACAGACTTGAAATTTTTTTAATTACTGTTGAGCTGATGTTTTTGGGACTAATAATTATAATGAAGAACTAAAAACCCTGCACAAAAAATGGCGTCTAATTTTCTAAAAACAATGATAATATCAAAAATTGCTACTTCAATGATTACAATGATTAAAAGCTTCAACCGGGCACCAGTGCGCAAATCAAGTGCGGGATCATAGCCGATTTCGGAATGGGTGGTCCGGGACCCACCTGGGTGCGAGGCAAAGCAGTCTGATAGGAGTTGAATTGGACTGCACACCTCATCCTGGATGACATCAAAGGTTCGAGTGCAAAAATTTTAAACTAAATATATATCCTTAAAGTTGTGGAAATGGATTACGTTTGTCCGTGCATACATTGTACAAATTATAGACTTATTGCATTTAAATAACTTCTTTCCACGTTTTGAGTAACTATATTTCATTGTGAAAAATGGATCATGAAAGATGGGGATACTATTGTGTCAAAATTTACTACGAAACGCAAAATTTATTGATATATTTATTGTGCGGACGTTCTCCACACAATGTTGTTTGACGGTCCTACAATATTTGCTTCAGCCTTTGACAATTTTTAAACTAAACTTTTGTTCCCAGAAAAAAGCCATTTCTGTTAGAATATCGATCAAACTATAGTCTTAAACTCAGTGAGAATTCGAAAGAAAGTTTAACTTACCAGATTAGAAAGACAGTAGCAAATTGATTTTGATCAGAGAATTTATATAAATGAATAGTCAAGAAATGGTGCTTAGAATCAATATTCGGTTCAAATTGGTGAATCTAGATAACTAATATTAGAGTGAGATTATTTGATTTAAAATCTTCCCAGCATGTATTGAATGATTATGATACCACTGGAAATGTGAACTAATTCTTAGAAAAGTGTAAATGCCTACCATCTATGGCTCAAATTGGTGAATCTAGATAACTAATATTAGAGTGAGATTATTTGATTTAAAATCTGAACTAATGTGAACTAATTCTTAGAAAAGTGTAAATGCCTACCATCTATGGTTCAAATTGGTGAATCTAGATAACTAATATTAGAGTGAGATTATTTGATTTAAAATCTTCCCAGCATGTATTGAATGATTATGATACCACCGGAAATGTGAACTAATTCTTAGAAAAGTGTAAATGCCTACCATCTATGGTGTCCCCTGGGACTGATTTCTAGGAAATTTGCAGAAGCAAACCATATTGGGTAACCCTTGCGACATCCACTGAAAATCAAGCTAAGATTAGTTTTGTATCTTGACTTTCTCGCAATGATAACTGGTATATATATATATATATATATATATATATATATACATATATATATATATATATATATATATATATATATATACCAGTTATCATTGCGAGAAAGTCAAGATACAAAACTTATCTCAGCTTGATTTTCAGTGGGGGTCGCAAGGGTTACCCAAAACGGTTTGCTTCTGCAAATTTCCCAGAAATCAGTCCCAGGGGATACCATAGATGGTATGCATTTACACTTTTCTAAGAATTAGTTCCCACTTCCGGTGGTATCATAATCATTCAATACATGCTGGGAAGATTTTAAATCAAATAATCTCACTCTAATATTAGTTATCTTTATTCACCAATTTGAACCGAATATTGATTGACGATTAATTTATATAAATTCTATACAGCTGAATTTTGAGCCTTTTTCAGACCCAAAATCAAATCACCATCTTGATCTAATAATCAGATCTCTCCTGTAAATCTCTATATTCTCCTGTAAAATATCATTCTTGTTATTTTCTCTCGTTTTGAGAAATTAATTTTTCTACTTAGTTAAAAACGCTTTTTTATTCCGCTTGCGAAAACCATAACATAACCAAACAGGTTTTTGGCCCAGCAAATTTCTAAGTCATAAATCGAATTTCTAAAACAAAATTAATTTGTTGTTGAAAGTCAAAATCCTTTTCTGCTTAGTACCTTTTCTTTTCACGACTGTTTTGCCTGCTCAAACTACGATGGATCAACAGAGAGTGAAGCTGTTGACCTACACAGGAAAGGCACAGGACTTTCCTATCTGAAGCACTTGATTTTTGGCAATGATGCAGACGAAGGTACTCTACAAATCACTACTTGGGACAGAGGAGCAACCCAATGAGCCTGCACCACTAGCCAATGGGGCAAGCAATGACGAAAAGAAGAACCACAAGGTGCTGAAGGATGCATATGAGAAAGAAGTTGCAGACATCAAGGAGAAACGGAACAATGTGTGGTGCTATCTGTCACTGACTCTAGATGCAACAACCCTCATGCTGATGAGACATGATTGTGTGGGAGATGACGGCATCGGAGATGGAGCAAAGGCTTGGAAGCTTTTGCAAGAGAGATATCAGAGTGTGGAGACGACGACAGTGGTGATTTTGGTGGCACAGCTTGCTGGACTTCATATCAAGGATGCTGAGGATTTAGACAGTTTCTTCATCAGAGGACAGGAGCTGCTCACAAGGCTACAAGAAGCAGGGGAAGCGGTCTTAGAGACCCTCTTCAACGCCTCGGTCCTCAATGGTCTGTTAATGAGGTATGAAAGTTTTTTTATACAGGAAAGCTTTAACCCGGCAACGAACTTCACAGAGTTGAGGAAAAGGCTGCAGAACTTCCATGAGAGCACAGCACAGGGGCACAAGGGACAAAGTGGCTCAGTGGCACTGGCAGTGAAGCGTGACTTCAAGAAGGGACTCAAGAAAGGAAACTGCTTTGTGTGTTGGATCCCTGGACAATTTGCCAAGGACTGCAGGAGGAAGGAGACAGCACAATGCAGCAAGTGTGGTGAGAAAGTTCATCTAGACAGGGCAAGCAAGAGAAAAAGAGATGGAGCCAAACATGAGTCAGTGGCAATGGGTCCAACATTGGCTTCACCAGACGAGGAGTACTGGGCAGCTCTTACCCAGTGGATGACAGCAGGCAAGCTGGTGGACAGTTGTTGTACAGATCACACAGTGACGAACAGTGATGCGTTCCTGGACTTTCTGCCCATTCAATAAGTGGTCAGAAATCCAAACAGAGAGGCTTCCAGAGTGGTGGGCAGAAGCTGTGTGAGGATCGGCATACCCTCAAAATAAAGGGGAATTCCAATGCGAACTCAAAAATGTTTTGTGTGTGCCGGACTACTCTTCAACCTCCTATCAGTCTCAAGATGCACGGAGTGGGGACATAGCTTCACTCCTGAGAAAGGAATTAGCTGAATGAAACTCCAGGAGGGAACTAGGGTAAAACTAACACAAGCAAATAATTTGTTTTACTTACTCTGCAGCGTTCTAGATTTCATGACGAGTTCCAACAGCGTGCAACTTGACAGTGCAAGGAATTGGCAGACGATTGGGTCATCTCAATCAAGCGAATGTGGTCAGGAATGCACCAGGGACAGTGGGGAACTCAATGACGTATGCAATGTGTGCGCATTGGCCAAGATCAAAAAGAATCCGGTAACAAAAGTGGCAGAGACCCAAGCAGAAGAGAAGCTGGAGAGGGTGCTCACTGACGTGATGGGACCTTTCAGAGTAGATTCACTGTCAGGGTTCGGTTCTGCATTGTGTTTGCAGATCAGTACACGAAGTTTGTGTTTGTGGACTTGCCTAAGGCAAAGAGTGAAGCACTGGCCAGCCTGAAGAGGTTTGTTCTCAGTGTGGGGACGCCCAAGAAGTTGAGACAAGACAATGCGAAGGAGTTTCTCTCAGAGCAGTTCAAGATGTTTTGTTTAGATGTAGGAATTCTACAAGAAAAGACCATACCAGAGACGCCTGAACAAAATGGTTTAATTGAGAGGTCCAACAGGACACTGCTGGAGATGGCAAGATGCTGTTCATTGACTCGGGTCTTCACAAGATGATGTAGGGAGCAGCAATTCTCTCCGCAACAAGGATCAGGAACTTGGTTGTGACACGAGGAGAAGAGAAATGCCCAGCAGAGCTGATGCGAGCTTTAAAACCTAAGCTTTCAATTAGTAAACTATCTTTTTTGGTTGCTCAGCTTTTATGATGAAGCCGGACAGAGATATAGGCGAACTTGAAACCAAGGCACTGGAAGGAAAATTTATGGGTTGCACTGAAGGAGACGACGAAGACCTGGTGTACGTACCCAACACACGCAAAATTGTGGCAGTTCGAGATGTGATTATCAAGGAATCCGAAGTGGGCTCATTCCCTTACAACACAGAGACGCCTGACCTACTAGATGGCGGGTCACAACAACTGGGGATCTGGCACCCAGATGATGGTCATCAAGACGATGGCAAAAAAGGTGAGCAGGGCACACCTACTGCAATAAAGGAGGAGTGGCATGACGCAGAGAGCGTGAACATTCGAAAAACGACAATGAAACAAGATGCTTTACATGTTGAGGAAGCAGCACTGAATGAAGAATCTACTGCAACAAGAGGTAGTCTCAGAGACTCGGAGTCACTGGAAGACAGTGAAACGGAGGACTTCTCCACAGTCAGAGACAGTTGGCTTCTTTGAAGAGGCACTGAATCATGCAGACAGGGCAGAGCCCAGACGAGGGACACGAGCAAGGATTGTTCCGCATTTTTGTGTAATAGTCAGGACCGAACTTGCTGTGAATGGGGATGACTATGTGGAACCCAAAATCAGTCTACAAAGCCAAGCAAGGTGAAGATTGGGACCATTGGCACCGGGCAATGAAGGACGAGGTCAAGGCACTCCAAGACAACGGGATTTGGAACCCTAGTGAGACCACCCACAGACAGGGACGTCATACCAGGCAAAAGGGTCTACAAAGTGAATTTGGGACCCAGTGATCAAGTGGACAAATACAGAGCACGCTATGTGGCGAAATGTTTAAACAGGTGGACGGACTGGAGAACTTTGAGACTTTTGAGCCTACCTGTAAGCCAGAGAGATTCAGGATTCTACTTCAACTATCAGCGAAGCAGGGCCATGTGATGCACCAGTTTGATGTCAAGACGGATTTCCTGCACTCACCTATTAAGGGCAGAAGTTTATCTGGAACAGCCACAGGAGTTTGCAAAACAAGGATCAGATGAAGAGAAGTTAATATGCCGACTGAATAAATCAACTTATGTTTTAAAACTTACTTACACAAAAGAAGCTAGTTATGATTTAGTGGGGGAAAGTGATGCAGACTGGACTGGTGACGTGAACGACAGAAAATCAACGAAGGGCTACTACTTTGAGCTCAACTGACGTGGCGCAGCACTCAGCTGGGGTGTCAAGAAGCAGGCCACAGTTGCTCTTTCTTCATCAGAAGCCGAAATCAAGGCATGGCAGCAGCAGTTCAAGAAGCATTGTATCTGGAACAGCTCCTGGAGGATTTGGGCATCCAACAGAAACATCCAATAGCAATTGGAGAGGACAAGCAGAGTTGTATCAAATTGTGCCTTAACCCAGTCACGCACATGAGGAGCAAACACATTGAAACAAAATTTCACTTCATTCGGGACAAGAAGGAAGATGGGAATATTTCAATTCATTACGTTCCAAAATGACAGCCGACATCTCAATGAAATCTTTACCCGTATCAAAGGTGAAAACATTCAAAACTGTTTTGATGGGAACAGACTCTACAAAATTAGCTCAAATCTGAGTGGGAGTGTTAGAATATCGATCAGACAATAGTCTTTAACTTAGTGAGAATTAGAAAGAAAGTTTAATTTACCAATTTAGAAAGACAAAAGCAAATTGATTTTGATCAGAGAATTTATATAAATGAATCGTCAATCAATATTCGGTTCAAAATTGGTGAATATAGATAACTAATATTAGAGTGAGATTATTTGATTTAAAATCTCCCAGCATGTATTGAATGATTATGATACCACCGGAAGTGGGAACTAATTCTTAG
>NW_027453485.1:57500-60175 GCF_964194025.1 Convolutriloba macropyga | reverse complement strand
GTTCATCCAAAACAATTGGAGAGCTTAAAGCAGAACCAATTCGAATGAAACACTATTGGTGAAACTTCATCATGAGAACGTCACAAGCTGATCACGCTCTATGATATGACTAGTATTATGTTGCTTCTAGTAGGCTAAGCGCAAGCCGAAACATCAACATGTGAAAGTCGTAGAATTTTGCAATCAAACTGTGGCTAGTACTGTGATGTTACTAGTAACCTGGTGTTCCGTCATATGGCCAAGAGAGCATTTGAAGGCGAAACTTCTGCATGGGAAAGCTGCATCATGATCAAAATTTTATATCGAGTATTATGTTGACGTTAGTAGGCCTTGGCCGAAAACGCAGCATGTGAAAGGTATAGATAAAAGTTATTGTTGCAGTCAGTACTGTGTAGTTACTAGTAGCTGGATTTAAGCTCAAAATGAGACACTGTTGGTGAAACTTCATCATGAGAATGTCACAAGCTGATCAAGCTCTATGATATGACTAGTATTATGTTGCTTCTAGTAGGCTAAGCGCAAGCCGAAACATCAACATGTGAAAGTCGTAGAATTTTGCGATCAAATTGTGGCTAGTACTGTGATGTTACTAGTAACCTTGTGTTACGTCATATGGCCAAGAGAGCATTTGAAAGGCGAAACTTCTGCATGGGGAAGCTGCATCATGAACAAAAGTTTATATCGAGTATTATGTTGACATTAGTAGGCCCTGGCCGAAAGCGCAGCATGTGAAAGGTATAGATAAAAGTTATCGTTGCAGTCAGTACTGTGTAGTTACTAGTAGCTGGATTTAAGCTCGAAATGAGACACTGTTGGTGAAACTTCATCATGAGAACGTCACAAGCTGATCACGCTCCATGATATGACTAGTATTATGTTGCTTCTAGTAGGCTAAGCGCAAGCCGAAACATCAACATGTGAAAGTCGTAGAATTTTGCGATCAAATTGTGGCTAGTACTGTGATGTTACTAGTAACCTTGTGTTACGTCATATGGCCAAGAGAGCATTTGAAGGCGAAACTTCTGCATGGGGAAGCTGCATCATGAACAAAAGTTTATATCGAGTATTATGTTGACGTTAGTAGGCCCTGGCCGAAAGCGCAGCATGTGAAAGGTATAGATAAAAGTTAGCGTTGCAGTCAGTACTGTGTAGTTACTAGTAGCTGGATTTAAGCTCGAAATGAGACACTGTTGGTGAAACTTCATCATGAGAACGTCACAAGCTGATCACGCTCTATGATATGACTAGTATTATGTTGCTTCTAGTAGGCTAAGCGCAAGCCGAAACATCAACATGTGAAAGTCGTAGAATTTTGCAATCAAACTGTGGCTAGTACTGTGATGTTACTAGTAACCTTTTCTTACGTCATATGGCCAAGAGAGCATTTGAAGGCGAAAACTTCTGCATGGGGAAGCTGCATCATGAACAAAAGTTTATATCGAGTATTATGTTGACGTTAGTAGGCCCTGGCCGAAAGCGCAGCATGTGAAAGGTATAGATAAAAGTTATCGTTGCAGTCAGTACTGTGTAGTTACTAGTAGCTGGATTTAAGCTCGAAGTGAGACACTGTTGGTGAAACTTCATCATGAGAACGTCACAAGCTGATCACGCTCTATGATATGACTAGTATTATGTTGCTTATAGTAGGCTAAGCGCAAGCCGAAACATCAACATGTGAAAGTCGTAGAATTTTGCGATCAAACTGTGGCTAGTACTTTGATGATGCTTGTAGCCAAACCGAATTGGTTGAAAAGCCCAATAAGTAAGCTAACTTGGGAGAGCTTGTTGGAAACCAAATGCTACTAGATTGGTCCAAATACATCCTTCAACAGGGGATCACTTGGCTCGCTTTACGAAGAGGAGCACAGCTATATGTGTTAATTCGGTATGAATCGCAAGATTTGTTTACCGACCTCTCTAACGCAAAAGGCGGTCTCGGCTTCGGCTGTTGACTGCGTCCGATTCAGGGTTATATAACTCTCGATTGAACACATTGATGTTCTATTGTTGGTGCTTCCAATAAAATTGGAACACTTAAAGCAGAACCGATTCAAATAATAGCATTCTGATCAATGATTGCATTCCTTGATCAAGAACTGCTGGAGTCATTGTGATGGCGAATTTTCTTCATAAGAAAATTGCAAAGAGACGGAACTTAATGAGACTAGTATTATGTTGTTTCTAGTAAGCGGAAGCTGAAACAGCAACATGTGAAAATCAAGTTTTGTTCAATGATCTCGAGGCGATAAGTACTATGAAGCAACTAGTAGCCTAAGCATGACTCAGATTTGAGACAGTCAAAAAGACTGGCGAAACTTCTTCACATGAAAGTTACATAGAGAACTACAAATGTATACAGCGAGTATTATGTTGTTTCTAGTAGGCGAAAGCTGAAACATCAACATGTGAAAGTTGTCTGCAAACTGTAGAACGATATGTGATTAGTACTGTGCTGTTACTAGTAGCCAGTCTGACTGTAGAAGCCAAGACAAAGGGAAACTAATGCATCTGAAAAGGACAAGTTATGGGAAAGGTATGCACGATAAGTATTATGTTGTTCTAGTAAGCGGCAGCTGAAACATCAACATGTGAACGTCGTTGTGTTACAGTAACCTAGAACTATATAGTCCTTAGTAACGTGCATTTACTAGTACCTGTAATTGGTATTCAGACTC
>NW_027453485.1:40000-50000 GCF_964194025.1 Convolutriloba macropyga | reverse complement strand
TAGCTAGCTTGAGTTAGCTTGAGTTAGCTTGAGTTAGCTTGAGTTAGCTTTAGCTAGCTTGAGTTAGCTTGAACTAGCTTGAGTTAGCTTGAGCTAGCTTGAGTTAGCTTGAGTTAGCTTGAGTTAGCTTTAGCTAGCTTGAGTTAGCTTGAACTAGCTTTAGTTAGCTTGAGTTAGCTTGAGTTAGCTTGAGTTAGCTTGAGTTAGCTTGTCTTAGCTTTAGCTAGCTTGAGTTAGCTTGAACTAGCTTTAGCTACCTTGAGTTAGCTTGAGTTAGCTCGGGTTAGCTTGAGTTAGCTTGAGTTAGCTTGAGTTAGCTTTAGCTAGCTTGAGTTAGCTTGAGTTAGCTTGAGTTAGCTTGAACTAGCTTGAGTTAGCTTGAGTTAGCTTGAGTTAGCTTGAGTTAGCTTGAGTTAGCTTGAGTTAGCTTGTCTTAGCTTTAGCTAGCTTGAGTTAGCTTGAACTAGCTTTAGCTACCTTGAGTTAGCTTGAGTTAGCTCGGGTTAGCTTGAGTTAGCTTGAGTTAGCTTGAGTTAGCTTTAGCTAGCTTGAGTTAGCTTGAGTTAGCTTGAGTTAGCTTGAGTTAGCTTGAATTAGCTTGAGTTAGCTTGAGTTAGCTTTAGCTAGCTTGGGTTAGCTTGAGCTAGCTTGAGTTAGCTCGGGTTAGCTTGAGTTAGCTTGAGTTAGCTTTAGCTAGCTTGAGTTAGCTTGAGTTAGCTTGAGTTAGCTTGAGTTAGCTTTAGCTAGCTTGAGTTAGCTTGAACTAGCTTGAGTTAGCTTGAGCTAGCTTGAGTTAGCTTGAGTTAGCTTGAGTTAGCTTTAGCTAGCTTGAGTTAGCTTGAACTAGCTTGAGTTAGCTTGAGTTAGCTTGAGTTAGCTTGTCTTAGCTTTAGCTAGCTTGAGCTAGCTTGAACTAGCTTTAGCTACCTTGAGTTAGCTTGAGTTAGCTCGGGTTAGCTTGAGTTAGCTTGAGTTAGCTTGAGTTAGCTTTAGCTAGCTTGAGTTAGCTTGAGTTAGCTTGAGTTAGCTTGAACTAGCTTGAGTTAGCTTGAGTTAGCTTGAGTTAGCTTGAGTTAGCTTGAGTTAGCTTGTCTTAGCTTTAGCTAGCTTGAGTTAGCTTGAACTAGCTTTAGCTACCTTGAGTTAGCTTGAGTTAGCTCGGGTTAGCTTGAGTTAGCTTGAGTTAGCTTGAGTTAGCTTTAGCTAGCTTGAGTTAGCTTGAGTTAGCTTGAGTTAGCTTGAGTTAGCTTGAATTAGCTTGAGTTAGCTTGAGTTAGCTTTAGCTAGCTTGGGTTAGCTTGAGCTAGCTTGAGTTAGCTCGGGTTAGCTTGAGTTAGCTTGAGTTAGCTTTAGCTAGCTTGAGTTAGCTTGAGTTAGCTTGAGTTAGCTTGAGTTAGCTTTAGCTAGCTTGAGTTAGCTTGAACTAGCTTGAGTTAGCTTGAGCTAGCTTGAGTTAGCTTGAGTTAGCTTGAGTTAGCTTTAGCTAGCTTGAGTTAGCTTGAACTAGCTTGAGTTAGCTTGAGTTAGCTTGAGTTAGCTTGTCTTAGCTTTAGCTAGCTTGAGCTAGCTTGAACTAGCTTTAGCTACCTTGAGTTAGCTTGAGTTAGCTCGGGTTAGCTTGAGTTAGCTTGAGTTAGCTTGAGTTAGCTTTAGCTAGCTTGAGTTAGCTTGAGTTAGCTTGAGTTAGCTTGAACTAGCTTGAGTTAGCTTGAGTTAGCTTGAGTTAGCTTGAGTTAGCTTGAGTTAGCTTGTCTTAGCTTTAGCTAGCTTGAGTTAGCTTGAACTAGCTTTAGCTACCTTGAGTTAGCTTGAGTTAGCTCGGGTTAGCTTGAGTTAGCTTGAGTTAGCTTGAGTTAGCTTTAGCTAGCTTGAGTTAGCTTGAGTTAGCTTGAGTTAGCTTGAGTTAGCTTGAATTAGCTTGAGTTAGCTTGAGTTAGCTTTAGCTAGCTTGGGTTAGCTTGAGCTAGCTTGAGTTAGCTCGGGTTAGCTTGAGTTAGCTTGAGTTAGCTTTAGCTAGCTTGAGTTAGCTTGAGTTAGCTTGAGTTAGCTTGAGTTAGCTTTAGCTAGCTTGAGTTAGCTTGAACTAGCTTGAGTTAGCTTGAGCTAGCTTGAGTTAGCTTGAGTTAGCTTGAGTTAGCTTTAGCTAGCTTGAGTTAGCTTGAACTAGCTTGAGTTAGCTTGAGCTAGCTTGAGTTAGCTTGAGTTAGCTTGAGTTAGCTTTAGCTAGCTTGAGTTAGCTTGAACTAGCTTGAGTTAGCTTGAGTTAGCTTGAGTTAGCTTGAGTTAGCTTGTCTTAGCTTTAGCTAGCTTGAGCTAGCTTGAACTAGCTTTAGCTACCTTGAGTTAGCTTGAGTTAGCTCGGGTTAGCTTGAGTTAGCTTGAGTTAGCTTGAGTTAGCTTGAGCTAGCTTGAGTTAGCTTGAGTTAGCTTGAGTTAGCTTTAGCTAGCTTGAGTTAGCTTGAACTAGCTTGAGTTAGCTTGAGCTAGATTGAGTTAGCTTGAGTTAGCTTGAGTTAGCTTTAGCTAGCTTGAGTTAGCTTGAACTAGCTTGAGTTAGCTTGAGTTAGCTTGAGTTAGCTTGAGTTAGCTTGAATTAGCTTGAGTTAGCTTGAGTTAGCTTTAGCTAGCTTGGGTTAGCTTGAGCTAGCTTGAGTTAGCTCGGGTTAGCTTGAGTTAGCTTGAGTTAGCTTTAGCTAGCTTGAGTTAGCTTGAGTTAGCTTGAGTTAGCTTGAGTTAGCTTTAGCTAGCTTGAGTTAGCTTGAGCTAGCTGAGTTAGCTTGAGTTAGCTAGCTTGAGCTTGAGCTAGCTAGCTAGCTTGAGCTTGAGCTAGCTAGCTCGCTTGAGCTTGAGCTTGAGCTAGCTAGCTTGAGCTTGAGCTAGCTAGCTAGCTTGAGCTTGAGCTTGAGCTAGCTGGCTTGAGCTTGAGCTAGCTAGCTTGAGCTTGAGCTAGCTAGCTAGCTAGCTTGAGCTTGAGCTTGAGCTAGCTAGCTAGCTTGAGCTAGCTATCTAGCTTGAGCTTGAGCTAGCTAGCTAGCTTGAGCTTGAGCTTGAGCTTGAGCTAGCTGGCTTGAGCTTGAGCTAGCTAGCTTGAGCTTGAGCTAGCTAGCTAGCTTGAGCTTGAGCTTGAGCTAGCTGGCTTGAGCTTGAGCTAGCTAGCTTGAGCTTGAGCTAGCTAGCTAGCTTGAGCTTGAGCTTGAGCTAGCTAGCTAGCTAGCTTGAGCTTGAGCTTGAGCTTGAGCTAGCTAGCTTGAGCTTGAGCTAGCTAGCTAGCTTGAGCTTGAGCTTGAGCTAGCTAGCTTGAGCTTGAGCTTGAGCTAGCTAGCTTGAGCTTGAGCTTGAGCTAGCTAGCTTGAGCTTGAGCTTGAGCTAGCTAGCTTGAGCTTGAGCTTGAGCTAGCTAGCTAGCTAGCTTGAGCTTGAGCTAGCTAGCTTGAGCTTGAGCTAGCTAGCTAGCTTGAGATTGAGCTTGAGCTAGCTGGCTTGAGCTTGAGCTAGCTAGCTTGAGCTTGAGCTAGCTAGCTTGAGCTTGAGCTAGCTAGCTAGCTTGAACTTGAGCTAGCTAGCTAGCTTGAGCTTGAGCTTGAGCTAGCTAGCTAGCTTGAGCTTGAGCTTGAGCTAGCTGGCTTGAGCTTGAGCTAGCTAGCTTGAGCTTGAGCTAGCTAGCTTGAGCTTGAGCTAGCTAGCTAGCTTGAACTTGAGCTAGCTAGCTAGCTTGAGCTTGAGCTAGCTAGCTAGCTTGAGCTTGAGCTAGCTAGCTAGCTTGAGCTTGAGCTTGAGCTAGCTAGCTTGAGCTTGAGCTTGAGCTAGCTAGCTAGCTTGAGCTTGAGCTAGCTAGCTTGAGCTTGAGCTAGCTAGCTAGCTTGAGCTTGAGCTAGCTAGCTAGCTTGAACTTGAGCTAGCTAGCTAGCTTGAGCTTGAGCTAGCTAGCTAGCTTGAGCTAGCTAGCTAGCTTGAGCTTGAGCTTGAGCTAGCTAGCTTGAGCTTGAGCTAGCTAGCTAGCTTGAGCTTGAGCTAGCTAGCTAGCTTGAGCTTGAGCTAGCTAGCTAGCTTGAGCTTGAGCTTGAGCTAGCTAGCTTGAGCTTGAGCTTGAGCTAGCTAGCTAGCTTGAGCTTGAGCTAGCTAGCTAGCTTGAGCTTGAGCTTGAGCTAGCTAGCTTGAGCTTGAGCTTGAGCTAGCTAGCTAGCTTGAGCTTGAGCTAGCTAGCTTGAGCTTGAGCTAGCTAGCTTGAGCTTGAGCTAGCTAGCTAGCTTGTGCTTGAGCTAGCTAGCTAGCTTGAGCTTGAGCTTGAGCTAGCTGGCTTGAGCTTGAGCTAGCTAGCTTGAGCTTGAGCTAGCTAGCTTGAGCTTGAGCTAGCTAGCTAGCTTGAACTTGAGCTAGCTAGCTAGCTTGAGCTTGAGCTAGCTAGCTAGCTTGAGCTTGAGCTAGCTAGCTAGCTTGAGCTTGAGCTTGAGCTAGCTAGCTTGAGCTTGAGCTTGAGCTAGCTAGCTAGCTTGAGCTTGAGCTAGCTAGCTTGAGCTTGAGCTAGCTAGCTTGAGCTTGAGCTAGCTAGCTAGCTTGAGCTTGAGCTAGCTAGCTAGCTTGAACTTGAGCTAGCTAGCTAGCTTGAGCTTGAGCTAGCTAGCTAGCTTGAGCTAGCTAGCTAGCTTGAGCTTGAGCTTGAGCTTGAGCTAGCTAGCTTGAGCTTGAGCTAGCTAGCTAGCTTGAGCTTGAGCTAGCTAGCTAGCTTGAGCTTGAGCTAGCTAGCTAGCTTGAGCTTGAGCTTGAGCTAGCTAGCTTGAGCTTGAGCTTGAGCTAGCTAGCTAGCTTGAGCTTGAGCTAGCTAGCTTGAGCTTGAGCTAGCTAGCTTGAGCTTGAGCTAGCTAGCAAGCTTGTGCTTGAGCTAGCTAGCTAGCTTGAGCTTGAGCTTGAGCTAGCTAGCTTGAGCTTGAGCTAGCTAGCTTGAGCTTGAGCTAGCTAGCTTGAGCTTGAGCTAGCTAGCAAGCTTGTGCTTGAGCTAGCTAGCTAGCTTGAGCTTGAGCTTGAGCTAGCTGGCTTGAGCTTGAGCTAGCTAGCTTGAGCTTGAGCTAGCTAGCTTGAGCTTGAGCTAGCTAGCTAGCTTGAACTTGAGCTAGCTAGCTAGCTTGAGCTTGAGCTAGCTAGCTAGCTTGAGCTTGAGCTAGCTAGCTAGCTTGAGCTTGAGCTTGAGCTAGCTAGCTTGAGCTTGAGCTTGAGCTAGCTAGCTAGCTGGAGCTTGAGCTAGCTAGCTTGAGCTTGAGCTAGCTAGCTTGAGCTTGAGCTAGCTAGCTAGCTTGAGCTTGAGCTAGCTAGCTAGCTTGAACTTGAGCTAGCTAGCTAGCTTGAGTTTGAGCTAGCTAGCTTGAGCTTGAGCTAGCTAGCTTGAGCTTGAGCTAGCTAGCTAGCTTGAACTTGAGCTAGCTAGCTAGCTTGAGCTTGAGCTAGCTAGCTAGCTTGAGCTTGAGCTAGTTAGCTAGCTTGAGCTTGAGCTTGAGCTAGCTAGCTTGAGCTTGAGCTTGAACTAGCTAGCTAGCTTGAGCTTGAGCTAGCTAGCTTGAGCTTGAGCTAGCTAGCTTGAGCTTGAGCTAGCTAGCTAGCTTGAGCTTGAGCTAGCTAGCTAGCTTGAACTTGAGCTAGCTAGCTAGCTTGAGCTTGAGCTAGCTAGCTAGCTTGAGCTAGCTAGCTAGCTTGAGCTTGAGCTTGAGCTTGAGCTAGCTAGCTTGAGCTTGAGCTAGCTAGCTAGCTTGAGCTTGAGCTAGCTAGCCAGCTTGAGCTTGAGCTAGCTAGCTAGCTTGAGCTTGAGCTTGAGCTAGCTAGCTTGAGCTTGAGCTTGAGCTAGCTAGCTAGCTTGAGCTTGAGCTAGCTAGCTAGCTTGAGCTTGAGCTTGAGCTAGCTAGCTTGAGCTTGAGCTTGAGCTAGCTAGCTAGCTTGAGCTTGAGCTAGCTAGCTTGAGCTTGAGCTAGCTAGCTTGAGATTGAGCTAGCTAGCTAGCTTGTGCTTGAGCTAGCTAGCTAGCTTGAGCTTGAGCTTGAGCTAGCTGGCTTGAGCTTGAGCTAGCTAGCTTGAGCTTGAGCTAGCTAGCTTGAGCTTGAGCTAGCTAGCTAGCTTGAACTTGAGCTAGCTAGCTAGCTTGAGCTTGAGCTTGAGCTAGCTAGCTAGCTTGAGCTTGAGCTAGCTAGCTAGCTTGAGCTTGAGCTTGAGCTAGCTAGCTTGAGCTTGAGCTTGAGCTAGCTAGCTAGCTTGAGCTTGAGCTAGCTAGCTTGAGCTTGAGCTAGCTAGCTTGAGCTTGAGCTAGCTAGCTAGCTTGAGCTTGAGCTAGCTAGCTAGCTTGAACTTGAGCTAGCTAGCTAGCTTGAGCTTGAGCTAGCTAGCTAGCTTGAGCTAGCTAGCTAGCTTGAGCTTGAGCTTGAGCTTGAGCTAGCTAGCTTGAGCTTGAGCTAGCTAGCTAGCTTGAGCTTGAGCTAGCTAGCTAGCTTGAGCTTGAGCTAGCTAGCTAGCTTGAGCTTGAGCTTGAGCTAGCTAGCTTGAGCTTGAGCTTGAGCTAGCTAGCTAGCTTGAGCTTGAGCTAGCTAGCTTGAGCTTGAGCTAGCTAGCTTGAGCTTGAGCTAGCTAGCTAGCTTGAGCTTGAGCTAGCTAGCTAGCTTGAGCTTGAGCTAGCTGGCTTGAGCTTGAGCTAGATAGCTTGAGCTTGAGCTAGCTAGCTAGCTTGAGCTAGCTAGCTAGAGCTCGACCTATGAAAAGCTGCGCAAACACTTATTCTATAATAATTGCGAAAATTAAAAATTTCACAAGTGAAAAGCTGCATAAACAGTAATTCTATGTGTGGGGCATTATTAGGGGGAGGTGTCTTGTCAAAATATGGCTGGACTAAAGACCTCAACCCAGATAGGGTGGAAGGCCCTATGATCGGTCTGTTACTAATCGGTGACCGATAAAGACCTGACCAAGGCCTGTAGTAAGCTTGGTTAGGCATTACAGGAGATAACACTAAGACCGAGGGGTCTTAGAGAGCCCTCTAGCGGGGCGAATAGAGCTAGATCGAGCCTTGGGAAAGCTAGATCGAGCAGGACTGAAGCTAAAGGATAGACCGAGAGGTCTGTCTGGTCCTCCTAGAGAGGCCAAGAGAAAGTACGAGAAGCCAACTAAAGCTTGATCGGGCCTTCAGCAAGCACGACCGAGCTGTACCGGAGCTAACACTAAGACCGAGGGGTCTTAGAGAGCCCTCTAGCGGGGCGAATAGAGCTAGATCGAGCCTTGGGAAAGCTAGATCGAGCAGGACTGAAGCTAAACGATAGACCGAGAGGTCTGTCTGGTCCTCCTAGAGAGGCCAAGAGAAAAAACGAGAAGCTAACTAAAGCTTGATCGGGCCTTCAGCAAGCACGACCGAGCTGTACCAGAGCTAACACTAAGACCGAGGGGTCTTAGAGAGCCCTCTAGCGGGGCGAATAGAGCTTGATCAAGCCTTGGGCAAGCTAGATCGAGCAGGACTGAAGCTAAGCAAGAGACCGAGAGGTCTGTCTGGTCCTCCTAGAGAGGCCAAGAGAAAGTACGAGAAGCCAACTAAAGCTTGATCGGGCCTTCAGCAAGCACGACCGAGCTGTACCGGAGCTAACACTAAGACCGAGGGGTCTTAGAGAGCCCTCTAGCGGGGCGAATAGAGCTAGATCGAGCCTTGGGAAAGCTAGATCGAGCAGGACTGAAGCTAAACGATAGACCGAGAGGTCTGTCTGGTCCTCCTAGAGAGGCCAAGAGAAAGTACGAGAAGCTAACTAAAGCTTGATCGCGCCTTCAGCAAGCACGATTGAGCAAGACCGGAGCTAACACTAAGACCGAAGTGTCTTAGAGAGCCCTCTGGTGGGGCGAATAGAGCTAGATCGAGCCTTGGGAAAGCTAGATCGAGCAGGACTGAAGCTAAACGATAAACCGAAAGGTCTGACGGGTCCTCATAAGAGGCATGGAGAAAGATCTGATACTAAAGTACCTCTCGGAAGTAATAAAATATGCCTGATGAAGCCGGGTATGATGTTTGTTGTTTGATGGCATTTCTAGTAAGCGGAAGCTGAAACAGCAACATGTGAAAATCAAGTTTTGTTCAATGATCTCGAGGCGATAAGTACTATGAAGCAACTAGTAGCCTAAGCATGACTCAGATTTGAGACAGTCAAAAAGACTGGCGAAACTTCTTCACATGAAAGTTACATAGAGAACTACAAATGTATACAGCGAGTATTATGTTGTTTCTAGTAGGCGAAAGCTGAAACATCAACATGTGAAAGTTGTCTGCAAACTGTAGAACGATATGTGATTAGTACTGTGCTGTTACTAGTAGCCAGTCTGACTGTAGAAGCCAAGACAAAGGGAAACTAATGCATCTGAAAAGGACAAGTTATGGAAAGGTATGCACGATAAGTATTATGTTGTTTCTAGTAAGCGGCAGCTGAAACATCAACATGTGAACGTCGTTGTGTACAGTAACCTAGAACTATATAGTCCTTAGTAACGTGCATTTACTAGTACCTGTAATTGGTATTCAGACTCAGGCAGTTTGGAATAGTTTGGCAAAGATGCACCAGAGAAAACTGGGATTTGATACAGAAATTGTTGAATACAAGTATTATGCTGCTTCTAGTAGGTTGAATCCGAAACATCAGCATGTGAAAATTGAAAACATTTCTGGTTCGAATTGTCACAAGTATTTGGTGATCTGAGTAGCCAAACTCACTACAACGCCAATTGAAGGCAAAAATTCTCAACGGGAAAAGCTATTCTCATTGAATGAGCTAACAAGACGAGTATTATGTTGCTTCTAGTAGGCGAAAGCCAAAACATCAACATGTGAAAGTCTTGCTGAACAAATTTAATGTTGTTGAGCTCAGTACCGTGTGAATTAGTAGCCATAATTGGCGAGCGAAAATTGAACTGGCGAAACTTCGTCTTTGGAAAATTGCAGATGCCGAGCACTTATTTTGCAACGAGTATTATGTTGACTGTAGTAAGCGAAAGCCGAAACAGCAACATGTGAAAGCTGTTGAAATTTGTGGTCATTTTGCAATAAGTACAAGGAGTGTAACTAGTAGCCAGGTCAAAATTTGGGATAAGAATGAGCAAAAATTCTGCATGAGAACAGTTGAAATTATGAAACTAAATTACAAAGACTAGTATTATGTTGTTTCGAGTACGCGAAAGCGGAAACATCAACATGTGAACGTTTGTAACGAAGTTTCGTTAATTTTCAGCCTAGTACTGAGCAAGAACGAGTAGCCTCATCTCCAATCCCACGCAAAATGTAGTGAAATATGTGAGTGAACCTTATTCACGGTGAGGGTTTCCCGAGGTCTGTATTGCAGCGAGTATTATGTTGCTTCTAGTAAGCGAAAGCTGAAACAACAACATTTGAAAGTTGGAATTAATGACTGAATGGAAACTTCGACCTGTGTTTGATAGTAGTAGCGAACAAAACTGCTGAATCGGTTTCTGTCTCATATTGGTCAGTGAACCAATTAAGAGACAATCAACTACATAACCTGAATTGGGCGAGAGAACCCCCTTAACTTAAGCATATCAGTAAGGGGAGGAAAAGAAATCAACTGAGAATCCCTTAGTAATGGCGAATGAACAGGGAAAAGCTCATCGGGAAGAGAAATGGCAACATTTCTCGGTGTCCGGTATGGTTTGATGCTAGACTGGTGAATTTGTCCTGATGTCTACTGGAAAGTAGCATCAAAGAAGGTGAAAATCCTGTAAAGGTCATTTTCGATACCAGTCATAATGGCTCATTCCTATGAGTAGAGTTGTTTGAAAGTGCAACTCGAAGCTGGAGATATGTCTCTCCAAAAGCTAATTATAAAGCGAGACCGATAGTAAACAAGTACCGTGAGGGAAAGTTGAAAAGCACTCTGAAGAGAGAGTGAAAAGTACGTGAAACTGTTGAAGGGGAACTGGAGTGAGCGTTACCATACTCAATGCCTTGATATTATATTCTCGGCTACCGAGTAGTGTAGTTGTCG
>NW_027453485.1:10000-35000 GCF_964194025.1 Convolutriloba macropyga | reverse complement strand
TGGGTTAGCTTGAGTTAGCTTGAGCTAGCTTGAGTTAGCTTGAATTAGCTTGAGTTAGCTTGAAATAGCTTGAGTTAGCTTGAGTTAGCTTGAATTAGCTTGAGTTAGCTTGAGTTAGCTCGGGTTAGCTTGAGTTTGACTTCATTAACCCAAGTTAGCTTGGGTTAACTTCATTAAGTTAGCTTGAACTAGCTTGAGTTAGCTTGAGTTAGCTTGAGTTAGCTTGAGTTAGCTTGAGTTAGCTTGTCTTAGCTTTAGCTAGCTTGAGTTAGCTTGAACTAGCTTTAGCTACCTTGAGTTAGCTTGAGTTAGCTCGGGTTAGCTTGAGTTAGCTTGAGTTAGCTTGAGTTAGCTTTAGCTAGCTTGAGTTAGCTTGAGTTAGCTTGAGTTAGCTTGAGTTAGCTTGAATTAGCTTGAGTTAGCTTGAGTTAGCTTTAGCTAGCTTGGGTTAGCTTGAGCTAGCTTGAGTTAGCTCGGGTTAGCTTGAGTTAGCTTGAGTTAGCTTTAGCTAGCTTGAGTTAGCTTGAGTTAGCTTGAGTTAGCTTGAGTTAGCTTTAGCTAGCTTGAGTTAGCTTGAACTAGCTTGAGTTAGCTTGAGCTAGCTTGAGTTAGCTTGAGTTAGCTTGAGTTAGCTTTAGCTAGCTTGAGTTAGCTTGAACTAGCTTTAGTTAGCTTGAGTTAGCTTGAGTTAGCTTGAGTTAGCTTGAGTTAGCTTGTCTTAGCTTTAGCTAGCTTGAGTTAGCTTGAACTAGCTTTAGCTACCTTGAGTTAGCTTGAGTTAGCTCGGGTTAGCTTGAGTTAGCTTGAGTTAGCTTGAGTTAGCTTTAGCTAGCTTGAGTTAGCTTGAGTTAGCTTGAGTTAGCTTGAACTAGCTTGAGTTAGCTTGAGTTAGCTTGAGTTAGCTTGAGTTAGCTTGAGTTAGCTTGAGTTAGCTTGTCTTAGCTTTAGCTAGCTTGAGTTAGCTTGAACTAGCTTTAGCTACCTTGAGTTAGCTTGAGTTAGCTCGGGTTAGCTTGAGTTAGCTTGAGTTAGCTTGAGTTAGCTTTAGCTAGCTTGAGTTAGCTTGAGTTAGCTTGAGTTAGCTTGAGTTAGCTTGAATTAGCTTGAGTTAGCTTGAGTTAGCTTTAGCTAGCTTGGGTTAGCTTGAGCTAGCTTGAGTTAGCTCGGGTTAGCTTGAGTTAGCTTGAGTTAGCTTTAGCTAGCTTGAGTTAGCTTGAGTTAGCTTGAGTTAGCTTGAGTTAGCTTTAGCTAGCTTGAGTTAGCTTGAACTAGCTTGAGTTAGCTTGAGCTAGCTTGAGTTAGCTTGAGTTAGCTTGAGTTAGCTTTAGCTAGCTTGAGTTAGCTTGAACTAGCTTGAGTTAGCTTGAGTTAGCTTGAGTTAGCTTGTCTTAGCTTTAGCTAGCTTGAGCTAGCTTGAACTAGCTTTAGCTACCTTGAGTTAGCTTGAGTTAGCTCGGGTTAGCTTGAGTTAGCTTGAGTTAGCTTGAGTTAGCTTTAGCTAGCTTGAGTTAGCTTGAGTTAGCTTGAGTTAGCTTGAACTAGCTTGAGTTAGCTTGAGTTAGCTTGAGTTAGCTTGAGTTAGCTTGAGTTAGCTTGTCTTAGCTTTAGCTAGCTTGAGTTAGCTTGAACTAGCTTTAGCTACCTTGAGTTAGCTTGAGTTAGCTCGGGTTAGCTTGAGTTAGCTTGAGTTAGCTTGAGTTAGCTTTAGCTAGCTTGAGTTAGCTTGAGTTAGCTTGAGTTAGCTTGAGTTAGCTTGAATTAGCTTGAGTTAGCTTGAGTTAGCTTTAGCTAGCTTGGGTTAGCTTGAGCTAGCTTGAGTTAGCTTGAGTTAGCTTTAGCTAGCTTGAGTTAGCTTGAACTAGCTTGAGTTAGCTTGAGCTAGCTTGAGTTAGCTTGAGTTAGCTTGAGTTAGCTTTAGCTAGCTTGAGTTAGCTTGAACTAGCTTGAGTTAGCTTGAGTTAGCTTGAGTTAGCTTGTCTTAGCTTTAGCTAGCTTGAGCTAGCTTGAACTAGCTTTAGCTACCTTGAGTTAGCTTGAGTTAGCTCGGGTTAGCTTGAGTTAGCTTGAGTTAGCTTGAGTTAGCTTTAGCTAGCTTGAGTTAGCTTGAGTTAGCTTGAGTTAGCTTGAACTAGCTTGAGTTAGCTTGAGTTAGCTTGAGTTAGCTTGAGTTAGCTTGAGTTAGCTTGTCTTAGCTTTAGCTAGCTTGAGTTAGCTTGAACTAGCTTTAGCTACCTTGAGTTAGCTTGAGTTAGCTCGGGTTAGCTTGAGTTAGCTTGAGTTAGCTTGAGTTAGCTTTAGCTAGCTTGAGTTAGCTTGAGTTAGCTTGAGTTAGCTTGAGTTAGCTTGAATTAGCTTGAGTTAGCTTGAGTTAGCTTTAGCTAGCTTGGGTTAGCTTGAGCTAGCTTGAGTTAGCTCGGGTTAGCTTGAGTTAGCTTGAGTTAGCTTTAGCTAGCTTGAGTTAGCTTGAGTTAGCTTGAGTTAGCTTGAGTTAGCTTTAGCTAGCTTGAGTTAGCTTGAACTAGCTTGAGTTAGCTTGAGCTAGCTTGAGTTAGCTTGAGTTAGCTTGAGTTAGCTTTAGCTAGCTTGAGTTAGCTTGAACTAGCTTGAGTTAGCTTGAGCTAGCTTGAGTTAGCTTGAGTTAGCTTGAGTTAGCTTTAGCTAGCTTGAGTTAGCTTGAACTAGCTTGAGTTAGCTTGAGTTAGCTTGAGTTAGCTTGAGTTAGCTTGTCTTAGCTTTAGCTAGCTTGAGCTAGCTTGAACTAGCTTTAGCTACCTTGAGTTAGCTTGAGTTAGCTCGGGTTAGCTTGAGTTAGCTTGAGTTAGCTTGAGTTAGCTTGAGCTAGCTTGAGTTAGCTTGAGTTAGCTTGAGTTAGCTTTAGCTAGCTTGAGTTAGCTTGAACTAGCTTGAGTTAGCTTGAGCTAGCTTGAGTTAGCTTGAGTTAGCTTGAGTTAGCTTTAGCTAGCTTGAGTTAGCTTGAACTAGCTTGAGTTAGCTTGAGTTAGCTTGAGTTAGCTTGAGTTAGCTTGAATTAGCTTGAGTTAGCTTGAGTTAGCTTTAGCTAGCTTGGGTTAGCTTGAGCTAGCTTGAGTTAGCTCGGGTTAGCTTGAGTTAGCTTGAGTTAGCTTTAGCTAGCTTGAGTTAGCTTGAGTTAGCTTGAGTTAGCTTGAGTTAGCTTTAGCTAGCTTGAGTTAGCTTGAGCTAGCTGAGTTAGCTTGAGTTAGCTAGCTTGAGCTTGAGCTAGCTAGCTAGCTTGAGCTTGAGCTAGCTAGCTCGCTTGAGCTTGAGCTTGAGCTAGCTAGCTTGAGCTTGAGCTAGCTAGCTAGCTTGAGCTTGAGCTTGAGCTAGCTGGCTTGAGCTTGAGCTAGCTAGCTTGAGCTTGAGCTAGCTAGCTAGCTAGCTTGAGCTTGAGCTTGAGCTAGCTAGCTAGCTTGAGCTAGCTATCTAGCTTGAGCTTGAGCTAGCTAGCTAGCTTGAGCTTGAGCTTGAGCTTGAGCTAGCTGGCTTGAGCTTGAGCTAGCTAGCTTGAGCTTGAGCTAGCTAGCTAGCTTGAGCTTGAGCTTGAGCTAGCTGGCTTGAGCTTGAGCTAGCTAGCTTGAGCTTGAGCTAGCTAGCTAGCTTGAGCTTGAGCTTGAGCTAGCTAGCTAGCTAGCTTGAGCTTGAGCTTGAGCTTGAGCTAGCTAGCTTGAGCTTGAGCTAGCTAGCTAGCTTGAGCTTGAGCTTGAGCTAGCTAGCTTGAGCTTGAGCTTGAGCTAGCTAGCTTGAGCTTGAGCTTGAGCTAGCTAGCTTGAGCTTGAGCTTGAGCTAGCTAGCTTGAGCTTGAGCTTGAGCTAGCTAGCTAGCTAGCTTGAGCTTGAGCTAGCTAGCTTGAGCTTGAGCTAGCTAGCTAGCTTGAGATTGAGCTTGAGCTAGCTGGCTTGAGCTTGAGCTAGCTAGCTTGAGCTTGAGCTAGCTAGCTTGAGCTTGAGCTAGCTAGCTAGCTTGAACTTGAGCTAGCTAGCTAGCTTGAGCTTGAGCTTGAGCTAGCTAGCTAGCTTGAGCTTGAGCTTGAGCTAGCTGGCTTGAGCTTGAGCTAGCTAGCTTGAGCTTGAGCTAGCTAGCTTGAGCTTGAGCTAGCTAGCTAGCTTGAACTTGAGCTAGCTAGCTAGCTTGAGCTTGAGCTAGCTAGCTAGCTTGAGCTTGAGCTAGCTAGCTAGCTTGAGCTTGAGCTTGAGCTAGCTAGCTTGAGCTTGAGCTTGAGCTAGCTAGCTAGCTTGAGCTTGAGCTAGCTAGCTTGAGCTTGAGCTAGCTAGCTTGAGCTTGAGCTAGCTAGCTAGCTTGAGCTTGAGCTAGCTAGCTAGCTTGAACTTGAGCTAGCTAGCTAGCTTGAGCTTGAGCTAGCTAGCTAGCTTGAGCTAGCTAGCTAGCTTGAGCTTGAGCTTGAGCTAGCTAGCTTGAGCTTGAGCTAGCTAGCTAGCTTGAGCTTGAGCTAGCTAGCTAGCTTGAGCTTGAGCTAGCTAGCTAGCTTGAGCTTGAGCTTGAGCTAGCTAGCTTGAGCTTGAGCTTGAGCTAGCTAGCTAGCTTGAGCTTGAGCTAGCTAGCTTGAGCTTGAGCTAGCTAGCTTGAGCTTGAGCTAGCTAGCAAGCTTGTGCTTGAGCTAGCTAGCTAGCTTGAGCTTGAGCTTGAGCTAGCTAGCTTGAGCTTGAGCTAGCTAGCTTGAGCTTGAGCTAGCTAGCTTGAGCTTGAGCTAGCTAGCAAGCTTGTGCTTGAGCTAGCTAGCTAGCTTGAGCTTGAGCTTGAGCTAGCTGGCTTGAGCTTGAGCTAGCTAGCTTGAGCTTGAGCTAGCTAGCTTGAGCTTGACCTAGCTAGCTAGCTTGAACTTGAGCTAGCTAGCTAGCTTGAGCTTGAGCTAGCTAGCTAGCTTGAGCTTGAGCTAGCTAGCTAGCTTGAGCTTGAGCTTGAGCTAGCTAGCTTGAGCTTGAGCTTGAGCTAGCTAGCTAGCTTGAGCTTGAGCTAGCTAGCTTGAGCTTGAGCTAGCTAGCTTGAGCTTGAGCTAGCTAGCTAGCTTGAGCTTGAGCTAGCTAGCTAGCTTGAACTTGAGCTAGCTAGCTAGCTTGAGTTTGAGCTAGCTAGCTTGAGCTTGAGCTAGCTAGCTTGAGCTTGAGCTAGCTAGCTAGCTTGAACTTGAGCTAGCTAGCTAGCTTGAGCTTGAGCTAGCTAGCTAGCTTGAGCTTGAGCTAGCTAGCTAGCTTGAGCTTGAGCTTGAGCTAGCTAGCTTGAGCTTGAGCTTGAGCTAGCTAGCTAGCTTGAGCTTGAGCTAGCTAGCTTGAGCTTGAGCTAGCTAGCTTGAGCTTGAGCTAGCTAGCTAGCTTGAGCTTGAGCTAGCTAGCTAGCTTGAACTTGAGCTAGCTAGCTAGCTTGAGCTTGAGCTAGCTAGCTTGAGCTTGAGCTAGCTAGCTAGCTTGAGCTTGAGCTTGAGCTAGCTAGCTAGCTAGCTTGAGCTTGAGCTTGAGCTTGAGCTAGCTAGCTTGAGCTTGAGCTAGCTAGCTAGCTTGAGCTTGGGCTTGAGCTAGCTAGCTTGAGCTTGAGCTTGAGCTAGCTAGCTTGAGCTTGAGCTTGAGCTAGCTAGCTTGAGCTTGAGCTTGAGCTAGCTAGCTTGAGCTTGAGCTTGAGCTAGCTAGCTAGCTAGCTTGAGCTTGAGCTAGCTAGCTTGAGCTTGAGCTAGCTAGCTAGCTTGAGTTTGAGCTTGAGCTAGCTGGCTTGAGCTTGAGCTAGCTAGCTTGAGCTTGAGCTAGCTAGCTTGAGCTTGAGCTAGCTAGCTAGCTTGAACTTGAGCTAGCTAGCTAGCTTGAGCTTGAGCTTGAGCTTGAGCTAGCTAGCTAGCTTGAGCTTGAGCTTGAGCTAGCTGGCTTGAGCTTGAGCTAGCTAGCTTGAGCTTGAGCTAGCTAGCTTGAGCTTGAGCTAGCTAGCTAGCTTGAACTTGAGCTAGCTAGCTAGCTTGAGCTTGAGCTAGCTAGCTAGCTTGAGCTTGAGCTAGCTAGCTAGCTTGAGCTTGAGCTTGAGCTAGCTAGCTTGAGCTTGAGCTTGAGCTAGCTAGCTAGCTTGAGCTTGAGCTAGCTAGCTTGAGCTTGAGCTAGATAGCTTGAGCTTGAGCTAGCTAGCTAGCTTGAGCTTGAGCTAGCTAGCTAGCTTGAACTTGAGCTAGCTAGCTAGCTTGAGCTTGAGCTAGCTAGCTAGCTTGAGCTAGCTAGCTAGCTTGAGCTTGAGCTTGAGCTAGCTAGCTTGAGCTTGAGCTAGCTAGCTAGCTTGAGCTTGAGCTAGCTAGCTAGCTTGAGCTTGAGCTAGCTAGCTAGCTTGAGCTTGAGCTTGAGCTAGCTAGCTTGAGCTTGAGCTTGAGCTAGCTAGCTAGCTTGAGCTTGAGCTAGCTAGCTTGAGCTTGAGCTAGCTAGCTTGAGCTTGAGCTAGCTAGCAAGCTTGTGCTTGAGCTAGCTAGCTAGCTTGAGCTTGAGCTTGAGCTAGCTAGCTTGAGCTTGAGCTAGCTAGCTTGAGCTTGAGCTAGCTAGCTTGAGCTTGAGCTAGCTAGCAAGCTTGTGCTTGAGCTAGCTAGCTAGCTTGAGCTTGAGCTTGAGCTAGCTGGCTTGAGCTTGAGCTAGCTAGCTTGAGCTTGAGCTAGCTAGCTTGAGCTTGAGCTAGCTAGCTAGCTTGAACTTGAGCTAGCTAGCTAGCTTGAGCTTGAGCTAGCTAGCTAGCTTGAGCTTGAGCTAGCTAGCTAGCTTGAGCTTGAGCTTGAGCTAGCTAGCTTGAGCTTGAGCTTGAGCTAGCTAGCTAGCTTGAGCTTGAGCTAGCTAGCTTGAGCTTGAGCTAGCTAGCTTGAGCTTGAGCTAGCTAGCTAGCTTGAGCTTGAGCTAGCTAGCTAGCTTGAACTTGAGCTAGCTAGCTAGCTTGAGTTTGAGCTAGCTAGCTTGAGCTTGAGCTAGCTAGCTTGAGCTTGAGCTAGCTAGCTAGCTTGAACTTGAGCTAGCTAGCTAGCTTGAGCTTGAGCTAGCTAGCTAGCTTGAGCTTGAGCTAGCTAGCTAGCTTGAGCTTGAGCTTGAGCTAGCTAGCTTGAGCTTGAGCTTGAGCTAGCTAGCTAGCTTGAGCTTGAGCTAGCTAGCTTGAGCTTGAGCTAGCTAGCTTGAGCTTGAGCTAGCTAGCTAGCTTGAGCTTGAGCTAGCTAGCTAGCTTGAACTTGAGCTAGCTAGCTAGCTTGAGCTTGAGCTAGCTAGCTAGCTTGAGCTAGCTAGCTAGCTTGAGCTTGAGCTTGAGCTAGCTAGCTTGAGCTTGAGCTAGCTAGCTAGCTTGAGCTTGAGCTAGCTAGCTAGCTTGAGCTTGAGCTAGCTAGCTAGCTTGAGCTTGAGCTTGAGCTAGCTAGCTTGAGCTTGAGCTTGAGCTAGCTAGCTAGCTTGAGCTTGAGCTAGCTAGCTTGAGCTTGAGCTAGCTAGCTTGAGCTTGAGCTAGCTAGCAAGCTTGTGCTTGAGCTAGCTAGCTAGCTTGAGCTTGAGCTTGAGCTAGCTAGCTTGAGCTTGAGCTAGCTAGCTTGAGCTTGAGCTAGCTAGCTTGAGCTTGAGCTAGCTAGCAAGCTTGTGCTTGAGCTAGCTAGCTAGCTTGAGCTTGAGCTTGAGCTAGCTGGCTTGAGCTTGAGCTAGCTAGCTTGAGCTTGAGCTAGCTAGCTTGAGCTTGACCTAGCTAGCTAGCTTGAACTTGAGCTAGCTAGCTAGCTTGAGCTTGAGCTAGCTAGCTAGCTTGAGCTTGAGCTAGCTAGCTAGCTTGAGCTTGAGCTTGAGCTAGCTAGCTTGAGCTTGAGCTTGAGCTAGCTAGCTAGCTTGAGCTTGAGCTAGCTAGCTTGAGCTTGAGCTAGCTAGCTTGAGCTTGAGCTAGCTAGCTAGCTTGAGCTTGAGCTAGCTAGCTAGCTTGAACTTGAGCTAGCTAGCTAGCTTGAGTTTGAGCTAGCTAGCTTGAGCTTGAGCTAGCTAGCTTGAGCTTGAGCTAGCTAGCTAGCTTGAACTTGAGCTAGCTAGCTAGCTTGAGCTTGAGCTAGCTAGCTAGCTTGAGCTTGAGCTAGCTAGCTAGCTTGAGCTTGAGCTTGAGCTAGCTAGCTTGAGCTTGAGCTTGAGCTAGCTAGCTAGCTTGAGCTTGAGCTAGCTAGCTTGAGCTTGAGCTAGCTAGCTTGAGCTTGAGCTAGCTAGCTAGCTTGAGCTTGAGCTAGCTAGCTAGCTTGAACTTGAGCTAGCTAGCTAGCTTGAGCTTGAGCTAGCTAGCTTGAGCTTGAGCTAGCTAGCTAGCTTGAGCTTGAGCTTGAACTAGCTAGCTAGCTAGCTTGAGCTTGAGCTTGAGCTTGAGCTAGCTAGCTTGAGCTTGAGCTAGCTAGCTAGCTTGAGCTTGGGCTTGAGCTAGCTAGCTTGAGCTTGAGCTTGAGCTAGCTAGCTTGAGCTTGAGCTTGAGCTAGCTAGCTTGAGCTTGAGCTTGAGCTAGCTAGCTTGAGCTTGAGCTTGAGCTAGCTAGCTAGCTAGCTTGAGCTTGAGCTAGCTAGCTTGAGCTTGAGCTAGCTAGCTAGCTTGAGCTTGAGCTTGAGCTACCTGGCTTGAGCTTGAGCTAGCTAGCTTGAGCTTGAGCTAGCTAGCTTGAGCTTGAGCTAGCTAGCTAGCTTGAACTTGAGCTAGCTAGCTAGCTTGAGCTTGAGCTTGAGCTTGAGCTAGCTAGCTAGCTTGAGCTTGAGCTTGAGCTAGCTGGCTTGAGCTTGAGCTAGCTAGCTTGAGCTTGAGCTAGCTAGCTTGAGCTTGAGCTAGCTAGCTAGCTTGAACTTGAGCTAGCTAGCTAGCTTGAGCTTGAGCTAGCTAGCTAGCTTGAGCTTGAGCTAGCTAGCTAGCTTGAGCTTGAGCTTGAGCTAGCTAGCTTGAGCTTGAGCTTGAGCTAGCTAGCTAGCTTGAGCTTGAGCTAGCTAGCTTGAGCTTGAGCTAGATAGCTTGAGCTTGAGCTAGCTAGCTAGCTTGAGCTTGAGCTAGCTAGCTAGCTTGAACTTGAGCTAGCTAGCTAGCTTGAGCTTGAGCTAGCTAGCTAGCTTGAGCTAGCTAGCTAGCTTGAGCTTGAGCTTGAGCTAGCTAGCTTGAGCTTGAGCTAGCTAGCTAGCTTGAGCTTGAGCTAGCTAGCTAGCTTGAGCTTGAGCTAGCTAGCTAGCTTGAGCTTGAGCTTGAGCTAGCTAGCTTGAGCTTGAGCTTGAGCTAGCTAGCTAGCTTGAGCTTGAGCTAGCTAGCTTGAGCTTGAGCTAGCTAGCTTGAGCTTGAGCTAGCTAGCAAGCTTGTGCTTGAGCTAGCTAGCTAGCTTGAGCTTGAGCTTGAGCTAGCTAGCTTGAGCTTGAGCTAGCTAGCTTGAGCTTGAGCTAGCTAGCTTGAGCTTGAGCTAGCTAGCAAGCTTGTGCTTGAGCTAGCTAGCTAGCTTGAGCTTGAGCTTGAGCTAGCTGGCTTGAGCTTGAGCTAGCTAGCTTGAGCTTGAGCTAGCTAGCTTGAGCTTGAGCTAGCTAGCTAGCTTGAACTTGAGCTAGCTAGCTAGCTTGAGCTTGAGCTAGCTAGCTAGCTTGAGCTTGAGCTAGCTAGCTAGCTTGAGCTTGAGCTTGAGCTAGCTAGCTTGAGCTTGAGCTTGAGCTAGCTAGCTAGCTTGAGCTTGAGCTAGCTAGCTTGAGCTTGAGCTAGCTAGCTTGAGCTTGAGCTAGCTAGCTAGCTTGAGCTTGAGCTAGCTAGCTAGCTTGAACTTGAGCTAGCTAGCTAGCTTGAGTTTGAGCTAGCTAGCTTGAGCTTGAGCTAGCTAGCTTGAGCTTGAGCTAGCTAGCTAGCTTGAACTTGAGCTAGCTAGCTAGCTTGAGCTTGAGCTAGCTAGCTAGCTTGAGCTTGAGCTAGCTAGCTAGCTTGAGCTTGAGCTTGAGCTAGCTAGCTTGAGCTTGAGCTTGAGCTAGCTAGCTAGCTTGAGCTTGAGCTAGCTAGCTTGAGCTTGAGCTAGCTAGCTTGAGCTTGAGCTAGCTAGCTAGCTTGAGCTTGAGCTAGCTAGCTAGCTTGAACTTGAGCTAGCTAGCTAGCTTGAGCTTGAGCTAGCTAGCTAGCTTGAGCTAGCTAGCTAGCTTGAGCTTGAGCTTGAGCTAGCTAGCTTGAGCTTGAGCTAGCTAGCTAGCTTGAGCTTGAGCTAGCTAGCTAGCTTGAGCTTGAGCTAGCTAGCTAGCTTGAGCTTGAGCTTGAGCTAGCTAGCTTGAGCTTGAGCTTGAGCTAGCTAGCTAGCTTGAGCTTGAGCTAGCTAGCTAGCTTGAGCTTGAGCTTGAGCTAGCTAGCTTGAGCTTGAGCTTGAGCTAGCTAGCTAGCTTGAGCTTGAGCTAGCTAGCTTGAGCTTGAGCTAGCTAGCTTGAGCTTGAGCTAGCTAGCTAGCTTGTGCTTGAGCTAGCTAGCTAGCTTGAGCTTGAGCTTGAGCTAGCTGGCTTGAGCTTGAGCTAGCTAGCTTGAGCTTGAGCTAGCTAGCTTGAGCTTGAGCTAGCTAGCTAGCTTGAACTTGAGCTAGCTAGCTAGCTTGAGCTTGAGCTAGCTAGCTAGCTTGAGCTTGAGCTAGCTAGCTAGCTTGAGCTTGAGCTTGAGCTAGCTAGCTTGAGCTTGAGCTTGAGCTAGCTAGCTAGCTTGAGCTTGAGCTAGCTAGCTTGAGCTTGAGCTAGCTAGCTTGAGCTTGAGCTAGCTAGCTAGCTTGAGCTTGAGCTAGCTAGCTAGCTTGAACTTGAGCTAGCTAGCTAGCTTGAGCTTGAGCTAGCTAGCTAGCTTGAGCTAGCTAGCTAGCTTGAGCTTGAGCTTGAGCTAGCTAGCTTGAGCTTGAGCTAGCTAGCTAGCTTGAGCTTGAGCTAGCTAGCTAGCTTGAGCTTGAGCTAGCTAGCTAGCTTGAGCTTGAGCTTGAGCTAGCTAGCTTGAGCTTGAGCTTGAGCTAGCTAGCTAGCTTGAGCTTGAGCTAGCTAGCTTGAGCTTGAGCTAGCTAGCTTGAGCTTGAGCTAGCTAGCAAGCTTGTGCTTGAGCTAGCTAGCTAGCTTGAGCTTGAGCTTGAGCTAGCTAGCTTGAGCTTGAGCTAGCTAGCTTGAGCTTGAGCTAGCTAGCTTGAGCTTGAGCTAGCTAGCAAGCTTGTGCTTGAGCTAGCTAGCTAGCTTGAGCTTGAGCTTGAGCTAGCTGGCTTGAGCTTGAGCTAGCTAGCTTGAGCTTGAGCTAGCTAGCTTGAGCTTGAGCTAGCTAGCTAGCTTGAACTTGAGCTAGCTAGCTAGCTTGAGCTTGAGCTAGCTAGCTAGCTTGAGCTTGAGCTAGCTAGCTAGCTTGAGCTTGAGCTTGAGCTAGCTAGCTTGAGCTTGAGCTTGAGCTAGCTAGCTAGCTGGAGCTTGAGCTAGCTAGCTTGAGCTTGAGCTAGCTAGCTTGAGCTTGAGCTAGCTAGCTAGCTTGAGCTTGAGCTAGCTAGCTAGCTTGAACTTGAGCTAGCTAGCTAGCTTGAGTTTGAGCTAGCTAGCTTGAGCTTGAGCTAGCTAGCTTGAGCTTGAGCTAGCTAGCTAGCTTGAACTTGAGCTAGCTAGCTAGCTTGAGCTTGAGCTAGCTAGCTAGCTTGAGCTTGAGCTAGTTAGCTAGCTTGAGCTTGAGCTTGAGCTAGCTAGCTTGAGCTTGAGCTTGAACTAGCTAGCTAGCTTGAGCTTGAGCTAGCTAGCTTGAGCTTGAGCTAGCTAGCTTGAGCTTGAGCTAGCTAGCTAGCTTGAGCTTGAGCTAGCTAGCTAGCTTGAACTTGAGCTAGCTAGCTAGCTTGAGCTTGAGCTAGCTAGCTAGCTTGAGCTAGCTAGCTAGCTTGAGCTTGAGCTTGAGCTTGAGCTAGCTAGCTTGAGCTTGAGCTAGCTAGCTAGCTTGAGCTTGAGCTAGCTAGCCAGCTTGAGCTTGAGCTAGCTAGCTAGCTTGAGCTTGAGCTTGAGCTAGCTAGCTTGAGCTTGAGCTTGAGCTAGCTAGCTAGCTTGAGCTTGAGCTAGCTAGCTAGCTTGAGCTTGAGCTTGAGCTAGCTAGCTTGAGCTTGAGCTTGAGCTAGCTAGCTAGCTTGAGCTTGAGCTAGCTAGCTTGAGCTTGAGCTAGCTAGCTTGAGATTGAGCTAGCTAGCTAGCTTGTGCTTGAGCTAGCTAGCTAGCTTGAGCTTGAGCTTGAGCTAGCTGGCTTGAGCTTGAGCTAGCTAGCTTGAGCTTGAGCTAGCTAGCTTGAGCTTGAGCTAGCTAGCTAGCTTGAACTTGAGCTAGCTAGCTAGCTTGAGCTTGAGCTTGAGCTAGCTAGCTAGCTTGAGCTTGAGCTAGCTAGCTAGCTTGAGCTTGAGCTTGAGCTAGCTAGCTTGAGCTTGAGCTTGAGCTAGCTAGCTAGCTTGAGCTTGAGCTAGCTAGCTTGAGCTTGAGCTAGCTAGCTTGAGCTTGAGCTAGCTAGCTAGCTTGAGCTTGAGCTAGCTAGCTAGCTTGAACTTGAGCTAGCTAGCTAGCTTGAGCTTGAGCTAGCTAGCTAGCTTGAGCTAGCTAGCTAGCTTGAGCTTGAGCTTGAGCTTGAGCTAGCTAGCTTGAGCTTGAGCTAGCTAGCTAGCTTGAGCTTGAGCTAGCTAGCTAGCTTGAGCTTGAGCTAGCTAGCTAGCTTGAGCTTGAGCTTGAGCTAGCTAGCTTGAGCTTGAGCTTGAGCTAGCTAGCTAGCTTGAGCTTGAGCTAGCTAGCTTGAGCTTGAGCTAGCTAGCTTGAGCTTGAGCTAGCTAGCTAGCTTGAGCTTGAGCTAGCTAGCTAGCTTGAGCTTGAGCTAGCTGGCTTGAGCTTGAGCTAGATAGCTTGAGCTTGAGCTAGCTAGCTAGCTTGAGCTAGCTAGCTAGAGCTCGACCTATGAAAAGCTGCGCAAACACTTATTCTATAATAATTGCGAAAATTAAAAATTTCACAAGTGAAAAGCTGCATAAACAGTAATTCTATGTGTGGGGCATTATTAGGGGGAGGTGTCTTGTCAAAATATGGCTGGACTAAAGACCTCAACCCAGATAGGGTGGAAGGCCCTATGATCGGTCTGTTACTAATCGGTGACCGATAAAGACCTGACCAAGGCCTGTAGTAAGCTTGGTTAGGCATTACAGGAGATAACACTAAGACCGAGGGGTCTTAGAGAGCCCTCTAGCGGGGCGAATAGAGCTAGATCGAGCCTTGGGAAAGCTAGATCGAGCAGGACTGAAGCTAAAGGATAGACCGAGAGGTCTGTCTGGTCCTCCTAGAGAGGCCAAGAGAAAGTACGAGAAGCCAACTAAAGCTTGATCGGGCCTTCAGCAAGCACGACCGAGCTGTACCGGAGCTAACACTAAGACCGAGGGGTCTTAGAGAGCCCTCTAGCGGGGCGAATAGAGCTAGATCGAGCCTTGGGAAAGCTAGATCGAGCAGGACTGAAGCTAAACGATAGACCGAGAGGTCTGTCTGGTCCTCCTAGAGAGGCCAAGAGAAAAAACGAGAAGCTAACTAAAGCTTGATCGGGCCTTCAGCAAGCACGACCGAGCTGTACCGGAGCTAACACTAAGACCGAGGGGTCTTAGAGAGCCCTCTAGCGGGGCGAATAGAGCTTGATCAAGCCTTGGGCAAGCTAGATCGAGCAGGACTGAAGCTAAGCAAGAGACCGAGAGGTCTGTCTGGTCCTCCTAGAGAGGCCAAGAGAAAGTACGAGAAGCCAACTAAAGCTTGATCGGGCCTTCAGCAAGCACGACCGAGCTGTACCGGAGCTAACACTAAGACCGAGGGGTCTTAGAGAGCCCTCTAGCGGGGCGAATAGAGCTAGATCGAGCCTTGGGAAAGCTAGATCGAGCAGGACTGAAGCTAAACGATAGACCGAGAGGTCTGTCTGGTCCTCCTAGAGAGGCCAAGAGAAAGTACGAGAAGCTAACTAAAGCTTGATCGCGCCTTCAGCAAGCACGATTGAGCAAGACCGGAGCTAACACTAAGACCGAAGTGTCTTAGAGAGCCCTCTGGTGGGGCGAATAGAGCTAGATCGAGCCTTGGGAAAGCTAGATCGAGTAAGATTGAAGCTGAAAGAGTGTCAGAGGAGCAAATGAACCTCCAAAAAGTGAAAATCAAATTTTAGAAAAAACACAAGTTAAATACTGCATGGACAGTATTTCTATGTGTGGGGCATTATTAGGGGGAGGTGTCTTGTCAAAATATGGCTGGACTAAAGACCTCAACCCGGATAGGGTGGAAGGCCCCATGATCGGTCTGTTACTAATCGGTGACCGATAAAGACCTGACCAAGGCCTGTAGTAAGCTTGGTTAGGCATTACAGGAGTTAACACTAAGACCGAGGGGTCTTAGAGAGCCCTCTAGCGGGGCGAATAGAGCTAGATCGAGCCTTGGGAAAGCTAGATCGAGCAGGACTGAAGCTAAGCAAGAGACCGAAAGGTCTGTCTGGTCCTCCTAGAGAGGCCAAGAGAAAGTACGAGAAGCTAACTAAAGCTTGATCAGGCCTTCAGCAAGCACGACCGAGCTGTACCGGAGCTAACACTAAGACCGAGGGGTCTTAGAGAGCCCTCTAGCAGGGCGAATAGATCTAGATCGAGCCTTGGGAAAGCTAGATCGAGCAGGACTGAAGCTAAACGATAGACCGAGAGGTCTGTCTGGTCCTCCTAGAGAGGCCAAGAGAAAGTACGAGAAGCTAACTAAAGCTTGATCGGGCCTTCAGCAAGCACGACCGAGCTGTACCGGAGCTAACACTAAGACCGAGGGGTCTTAGAGAGCCCTCTAGCAGGGCGAATAGAGCTAGATCGAGCCTTGGGAAAGCTAGATCAAGCAGGACTGAAGCTAAACGATAGACCGAGAGGTCTGTCTGGTCCTCCTAGAGAGGCCAAGAGAAAGTACGAGAATCTAACTAAAGCTTGATCGGGCCTTCAGCAAGCACGACCGAGCTGTACCGGAGCTAACACTAAGACCGAGGGGTCTTAGAGAGCCCTCTAGCAGGGCGAATAGAGCTAGATCGAGCCTTGGGAAAGCTAGATCGAGCAGGACTGAAGCTAAACGATAGACCGAGAGGTCTGTCTGGTCCTCCTAGAGAGGCCAAGAGGAAGTACGAGAAGCTAACTAAAGCTTGATCGCGCCTTCAGCAAGCACGATTGAGCAAGACCGGAGCTAACACTAAGACCGAAGTGTCTTAGAGAGCCCTCTAGTGGGGCGAATAGAGCTAGATCGAGCCTTGGGAAAGCTAGATCGAGTAAGATTGAAGCTGAAAGAGTGTCAGAGGAGCAAATGAACCTCCAAAAAGTGAAAATCAAATTTTAGAAAAAAACACAAGTTAAATACTGCATGGACAGTAATTCTATGTGTGGGGCATTATTAGGGAGAGGTGTCTTGTCAAAATATGGCTGGACTAAAGACCTCAACCCGGATAGGGTGGAAGGCCCTATGATTGGTCTGTTACTAATCGGTGACCGATAAAGACCTGACCAAGGCCTGTAGTAAGCTTGGTTAGGCATTACAGAAGATAACACTAAGACCGAGGGGTCTTAGAGAGCCCTCTAGCGGGGCGAATAGAGCTTGATCAAGCCTTGGGCAAGCTAGATCGAGCAGGACTGAAGCTAAACGATAGACCGAGAGGTCTGTCTGGTCCTCCTAGAGAGGCCAAGAGAAAGTACGAGAATCTAACTAAAGCTGGGTCGGGCCTTCAGCAAGCACGACCGAGCAGTACCGGAGCTAACACTAAGACCGAGGGGTCTTAGAGAGCCCTCTAGTGGGGCGAATAGAGCTAGATCGAGCCTTGGGAAAGCTAGATCGAGCAGGACTGAAGCTAAACGATAAACCGAAAGGTCTGACGGGTCCTCATAAGAGGCATGGAGAAAGATCTGATACTAAAGTACCTCTCGGAAGTAATAAAATATGCCTGATGAAGCCGGGTATGATGTTTGTTGTTTGATGGCATTCATCGATTAGGTCTGGTGGATTCCCCATTACTCCGAGTGGTACTAGTAGAGGCTCCTACAGGGGTGAGCAAAGCGAGATCAAGCCTTAGGCAAGCTAGATCGAGCAGAACTGAAGCTGAAAAGCAAAATAAATGACAGGTCTGTCCAAATCAATAAACTTGAAATCCAGTGTGGTCACCACGGGTCACGAGGTGAATTCCTAGCGATTGTCTGCTGAACGTATAGGAAGGCCCGAAACGAACGATAATTTCATTGCACAGTGGAGATACTATACGTTCAGGAGTAGCATACATCGGGTTTGATCTATGATCATGTCTGGTCTCCGAGGATCCACCGGGTTACCAACTGGCACCGCTGTACTGGGTGTAAAACTGGGCCACCTGAAGTCCAGGGTGTAAAACTAGGTGCCTCTGTGCCAAAGTAGCGGCTTGCGTAGTGCATTATGCCTCCGGCTTGCGAAATGGTTATAAGCAATAACAACAGGACGCCGCGGGGTGTTCACTTAAAGGAGTAACGTTCTCTCAAGGGAGGGGATCTAAAAATCTTGATAAAACATTTATTCTATGCAAAATTTGTGCGCAAATTTTGCAAAGTAAAAAGCTGCACTGTAGCAAATTCTATGTGTGTAGCATTATTAGGGAAGTGTTGTTTGATGGCACCTCTCTACTTGATGCACCAAAGAACTACCTTGATGGCTCATGACCGCTGGTAATCTGTCGTCGCTAGTAGTTCGGAACTGAGAACAAATATGTTCGCAAATTACAACAATTATACAGCATATTGCTGAATAAAGCAGAACCGAATAATACTCAGTGACTTTACACCAAGACTGACTAATGTCTGGATTGTATCGTCCTACTCGAGTAAGGCGAAGAAAAGCTAGAAAGATACGCTTTTCACAAAGCAGGCTTAATGCATGCAAACCAAGGAGGAAGGAGTGATGCCCCTCCTTATAATAAGCAGAACCAAATAAAGAACAGACAGCATCATCTGTACAGTGACCAAGAAGAGGTGAAACTTCTGTATGTGAAAAGGCAATTTGAGCGAGATTTATTAGCAGACTAGTATTATGTTGTTTCTAGTAGGCGAAAGCCGAAACATCAACATGTGAAAATCTGATATTAAATCCTCAATCATTTTCCCTAGTATTATACAGCTATGAGTAACCTTAATTGGACACGGCAATTATTGCTGACCGGTGAAACTTTCGCATGGGAAAGACACACACACTTCTTGACAAAGCAATAAGTATTATGCTGTTTCTAGTACGCGAAAGCAGAAACATCAGCATGTGAAAGTTGTGAAGTTGAAGAATTTTTGTGTTGAGTACGATGTTGTTACTAGTAACCATGTCGACAGCTGAGAACTGTTCTCTAACCAATAGAAGGTGAAACTTCTGTATGTGAAAAGGCAATTTGAGCGAGATTTCTTAGCAGACTAGTATTATGTTGTTTCTAGTAGGCGAAAGCCGAAACATCAACATGTGAAAATCTGATATTAAATCCTCAATCATTTTCCCTAGTATTATACAGCTACTAGTAGCCGTAATTGGTCAGGGAAACATTGTTGACCGGTGAAACTTCACATGGGAAAGACACACAAATTACTTGACAAAACAATAAGTATTATGCTGTTTCTAGTATGCGAAAGCAGAAACATCAGCATGTGAAAGTTGTGAAGTTGAAAAGTTTTTGTGTTGAGTACGGTGTTGTTACTAGTAACCATGTCGACAGCTGGAAAGCTGTTCTCTAACCAATAAAAGGTAAAACTTCTGTATCTGAAGAGGCGGCGTGATTGAGATTTTTAACAGACTAGTATTATGTTGTTTCTAGTAGGCGAGAGCCGAAACATCGACATGTGAACATCTGGTTTTTAAATCATGAGTCAATTCTCCCTAGTATGATACAGTTGTTAGCCGGTATTGGTAACAGTAGAACAGAGATTTGGAGGGCAAAACCTGCTCATGGGAAATGCTCACAGAGCGCTATCTACCAGTACACATAGTATTATGCTGTTTCTAGTACGCGCGAGCCGAAACATCAGCATGTGAAATGTGTAATCGTGGGTAACTCTAAGTGTGTAGAGTACTGTGTAGTAACTAGTAGCCATGCCAAAGCATGCATTGAAACTCTTCGTGATTTAAAAAGCTCAAAGCAAGATTGACGAGGCCGCAAGGCTATGTCTTTCTAAATTCGAACAAATCGAAAGATTGTTCAAAGTACAATTAAACTGATTGATCCTGTCAGTTGCCATATGCTTGTCTGAAAGACTAAGCCATGCATGTGCAAGCGAAGCTTGAAAAAGTGGAACCGCGAATGGCTCATTAAATCAGTTACTATCTATTAGTTGATTTGCAAGCTAAATGAATAACTGCGGTAACCCTGCAGCTAATGCATGCTGATTGTCCGACACTGTCGGAGACTTTTACAAGACTACACCGGGTGATTTGCTAAGTACAGACACATCCCGTGATGAGTCCTAGTAACTGAAAGATCCCAGATAGCTTCGGCTTGGGGACGGAACTTCCGAATTTCTGACCTATCAACCTATGATGGTAGTGTAACGGACTACCATGGTTGTGACGGGTAACGGGGAATCAGGGTTCGATTCCGGAGAGGGAGCCTTAGAAACGGCTACCACATCCAAGGAAGGCAGCAGGCACGCAAATTACCCACTCTCCGCACGAGGAGGTAGTGACTAGAAATAATGATATGAACCTTTATGGTTTGTAATCAGAATGGAATGGACTTAAAAGCTCCATTGATGAACGAGTAGAGGGCAAGTCTGGTGCCAGCAGCCGCGGTAATACCAGCCTCTACAAGCGTATGCAATAGTTGCTGCGTTTAAAAAGCTCATAGTTGGATCTGTTTGAGTAGAACGGCAACATGGTCTTCAGTTAAATCTGTTGACTCGTTCCGCTCATCCTTCGCATCGAAGAAATAGTTTGCACTTAAATGTGACGAACTGTGGAAACGGTGTTTTCACCCTGAGAAAATTAGAGTGTTCAAAGCATCCTTTGGGATCGAATAATAAAGCATGGAATAATGGAGAATGACCCGCTACTCGATTGATGCCGGTTGGCTGAGTGCGGTAATGATTGAAAGGAACAGACGGGGGCATTTGTATTGCTACGTTAGAGGTGAAATTCTTGGATCGTGGCAAGACAAACTACTGCGAAAGCATTTGCCAAGAATGTTTTCATTAATCAAGAACGAAAGTCAGAGTATTGAAGAGGATTAGATACCCTCGTAATTCTGACCATAAACTATACCAACCTACAATTTGTCAAAGTCGATCTTGACTTGGCAAGAGATTAACCGGGAAACCAAAGTTTATTGGTTCCGGGGGAAGTATGGTTGCAAAATCGAAACTTAAAGGAATTGACGGAAGGGCACCACCAGGAGTGGAGCCTGCGGCTTAATTTGACTCAACACGGGAAAACTCACCCGGTCCAGACATCTTAAGGATTGACAGATTGAATATCTTTCATGATTATATGGGCGGTGGTGCATGGCCGTTCTTAGTTAGTGGAGTGATCTGTCTGGTTAATTCCGATAACGAACGAGATCTTCTCCATCTAAATAATGAAATTCACTATATGTGAATTCAAACACTTCTTAGAGGAACTATGCGGAATTAAATACCGCAGATGAAGTGAGGCTATAACAGGTCTGTGATGCCCTTAGATGTTCTGGACTGCACGCGCGCTACACTGTGTACTTTTAGATTGAGTACTCAGCCCTTGGTCCGAAATGGACTGGGCAATCAGAGAAAAGTACAGCGCTTCAAGGGGATCGTCTGTTGTAACTTGCAGACGTGAACCAGGAATTCCTGGTACTTATGAGTCAACAACTCATAGGGATTACGTCCCTGCCCTTTGTACACACCGCCCGTCGCTACTACTGATTGGATAGTTAAGCAAGAATTGCAAATTCCTACTGTTGGGACTTCGGTCTCCGGCAACGGGATGAAGCGGATCGAGCTTAATTGTCTAGAGGAAGTAAAAGTCGTAACAAGGTTTCCGTAGGGGAACCTGCGGAAGGATCAGTGATTGATTCCTTCGGGCATGGCTGCTGGTAGAGGCCATGTCTGTAGTGCGCATGACGCTCTGTCGCTAGAGATTGCTTGGCAACCAATCTCGAATTATGTATCGAGCTCAAAAACTACTTGTGTGGATACATAGTTCAGCAGTCATGGCAAGGGACTGCTTAAAGGGAGACTAGTTAGCAAAAGCAGCCTAGCAGAACTGCAGCTATCTAGATCTCAGAAGCTGGGTTATAGAAGCCCAGCTATAGACTTGTGAATGAGAAAGGCCTAAAAAGGTCCACAAGTCGCGTGGTTAGAACCGACACGCAAAAATCCCAGCGAGTGACAGAGCGTTGCGCTGTTCAGTGGGAAAGAGTTGAGCTACTCGGGGCGCCCACTGAACTTGCTCCGAGCCAAAGGCTCGAAAAAACACAGCTTAGCCTCAGATCCTTTACATAGAAGGCTAGCTAAAATAAACTTACCTTGGACGAGGGTAAAGTTTAGTCAGTTCTTAGGGGAGAGTAATCCACAGCTTCTCGCCCTCTGAACATTCTCCCAGATATGTAGGTCTGGGAGAGTCTCCTCCTGTTCTTCGGAATCTGGAGGTAGACAAAGACAGTACGATACGATCTTGCATCGGGATGACTAACCGATAATGATCATAATCTGACAATTTTTCCGGCTTGAGGCACCGGAGTCAGATTAAAGACACATACTGAACTAAAGGCGTATGTGCAAAGCTTGTCGGAGTGTAGAGAGTCAAGCTGAGTTGACTCGTCACGTGGTGATGACAACAGCCATGTGCAAAACACTCACAACTTTATCGTCTATGTGGAAAAGGTTGCTAACAGCGCTCTCTATGAGAGGCCCTCGCATATAACTATACGAGGAAAAGGCGATAGAGTTGTTTGAATGTGGGGCAGGTTCATCGACAAGCTAAGTTGATCACATTCTTGTTGTGGCATCCTACTAGAATTGGTCACGGTCTGCACCAACTCTCCCCAAGTTGGCCAGACTTAAAACTAGAAATAAGGTTTGCAGCTATGTGAACCTAGAAACTGTAAAGGAGTTGAAAGAACTTAAAGGAATTGAAAGAGGCCTTGAGGTATATCCTCTTGGTAAAGACCCACAAAAGCTCACAAAAGTGGCTTCGAAGGGCAAAACTGGTTCATCCAAAACAATTGGAGAGCTTAAAGCAGAACCAATTCGAATGAAACACTATTGGTGAAACTTCATCATGAGAACGTCACAAGCTGATCACGCTCTATGATATGACTAGTATTATGTTGCTTCTAGTAGGCTAAGCGCAAGCCGAAACATCAACATGTGAAAGTCGTAGAATTTTGCAATCAAACTGTGGCTAGTACTGTGATGTTACTAGTAACCTGGTGTTCCGTCATATGGCCAAGAGAGCATTTGAAGGCGAAACTTCTGCATGGGAAAGCTGCATCATGATCAAAATTTTATATCGAGTATTATGTTGACGTTAGTAGGCCTTGGCCGAAAACGCAGCATGTGAAAGGTATAGATAAAAGTTATTGTTGCAGTCAGTACTGTGTAGTTACTAGTAGCTGGATTTAAGCTCAAAATGAGACACTGTTGGTGAAACTTCATCATGAGAATGTCACAAGCTGATCAAGCTCTATGATATGACTAGTATTATGTTGCTTCTAGTAGGCTAAGCGCAAGCCGAAACATCAACATGTGAAAGTCGTAGAATTTTGCGATCAAATTGTGGCTAGTACTGTGATGTTACTAGTAACCTTGTGTTACGTCATATGGCCAAGAGAGCATTTGAAGGCGAAACTTCTGCATGGGGAAGCTGCATCATGAACAAAAGTTTATATCGAGTATTATGTTGACATTAGTAGGCCCTGGCCGAAAGCGCAGCATGTGAAAGGTATAGATAAAAGTTATCGTTGCAGTCAGTACTGTGTAGTTACTAGTAGCTGGATTTAAGCTCGAAATGAGACACTGTTGGTGAAACTTCATCATGAGAACGTCACAAGCTGATCACGCTCCATGATATGACTAGTATTATGTTGCTTCTAGTAGGCTAAGCGCAAGCCGAAACATCAACATGTGAAAGTCGTAGAATTTTGCGATCAAATTGTGGCTAGTACTGTGATGTTACTAGTAACCTTGTGTTACGTCATATGGCCAAGAGAGCATTTGAAGGCGAAACTTCTGCATGGGGAAGCTGCATCATGAACAAAAGTTTATATCGAGTATTATGTTGACGTTAGTAGGCCCTGGCCGAAAGCGCAGCATGTGAAAGGTATAGATAAAAGTTAGCGTTGCAGTCAGTACTGTGTAGTTACTAGTAGCTGGATTTAAGCTCGAAATGAGACACTGTTGGTGAAACTTCATCATGAGAACGTCACAAGCTGATCACGCTCTATGATATGACTAGTATTATGTTGCTTCTAGTAGGCTAAGCGCAAGCCGAAACATCAACATGTGAAAGTCGTAGAATTTTGCAATCAAACTGTGGCTAGTACTGTGATGTTACTAGTAACCTTTTCTTACGTCATATGGCCAAGAGAGCATTTGAAGGCGAAACTTCTGCATGGGGAAGCTGCATCATGAACAAAAGTTTATATCGAGTATTATGTTGACGTTAGTAGGCCCTGGCCGAAAGCGCAGCATGTGAAAGGTATAGATAAAAGTTATCGTTGCAGTCAGTACTGTGTAGTTACTAGTAGCTGGATTTAAGCTCGAAGTGAGACACTGTTGGTGAAACTTCATCATGAGAACGTCACAAGCTGATCACGCTCTATGATATGACTAGTATTATGTTGCTTATAGTAGGCTAAGCGCAAGCCGAAACATCAACATGTGAAAGTCGTAGAATTTTGCGATCAAACTGTGGCTAGTACTTTGATGATGCTTGTAGCCAACCGAATTGGTTGAAAAGCCCAATAAGTAAGCTAACTTGGGAGAGCTTGTTGGAAACCAAATGCTACTAGATTGGTCCAAATACATCCTTCAACAGGGGATCACTTGGCTCGCTTTACGAAGAGGAGCACAGCTATATGTGTTAATTCGGTATGAATCGCAAGATTTGTTTACCGACCTCTCTAACGCAAAAGGCGGTCTCGGCTTCGGCTGTTGACTGCGTCCGATTCAGGGTTATATAACTCTCGATTGAACACATTGATGTTCTATTGTTGGTGCTTCCAATAAAATTGGAACACTTAAAGCAGAACCGATTCAAATAATAGCATTCTGATCAATGATTGCATTCCTTGATCAAGAACTGCTGGAGTCATTGTGATGGCGAATTTTCTTCATAAGAAAATTGCAAAGAGACGGAACTTAATGAGACTAGTATTACGTTGTTTCTAGTAAGCGGAAGCTGAAACAGCAACATGTGAAAATCAAGTTTTGTTCAATGATCTCGAGGCGATAAGTACTATGAAGCAACTAGTAGCCTAAGCATGACTCAGATTTGAGACAGTCAAAAAGACTGGCGAAACTTCTTCACATGAAAGTTACATAGAGAACTACAAATGTATACAGCGAGTATTATGTTGTTTCTAGTAGGCGAAAGCTGAAACATCAACATGTGAAAGTTGTCTGCAAACTGTAGAACGATATGTGATTAGTACTGTGCTGTTACTAGTAGCCAGTCTGACTGTAGAAGCCAAGACAAAGGGAAACTAATGCATCTGAAAAGGACAAGTTATGGAAAGGTATGCACGATAAGTATTATGTTGTTTCTAGTAAGCGGCAGCTGAAACATCAACATGTGAACGTCGTTGTGTACAGTAACCTAGAACTATATAGTCCTTAGTAACGTGCATTTACTAGTACCTGTAATTGGTATTCAGACTCAGGCAGTTTGGAATAGTTTGGCAAAGATGCACCAGAGAAAACTGGGATTTGATACAGAAATTGTTGAATACAAGTATTATGCTGCTTCTAGTAGGTTGAATCCGAAACATCAGCATGTGAAAATTGAAAACATTTCTGGTTCGAATTGTCACAAGTATTTGGTGATCTGAGTAGCCAAACTCACTACAACGCCAATTGAAGGCAAAAATTCTCAACGGGAAAAGCTATTCTCATTGAATGAGCTAACAAGACGAGTATTATGTTGCTTCTAGTAGGCGAAAGCCAAAACATCAACATGTGAAAGTCTTGCTGAACAAATTTAATGTTGTTGAGCTCAGTACCGTGTGAATTAGTAGCCATAATTGGCGAGCGAAAATTGAACTGGCGAAACTTCGTCTTTGGAAAATTGCAGATGCCGAGCACTTATTTTGCAACGAGTATTATGTTGACTGTAGTAAGCGAAAGCCGAAACAGCAACATGTGAAAGCTGTTGAAATTTGTGGTCATTTTGCAATAAGTACAAGGAGTGTAACTAGTAGCCAGGTCAAAATTTGGGATAAGAATGAGCAAAAATTCTGCATGAGAACAGTTGAAATTATGAAACTAAATTACAAAGACTAGTATTATGTTGTTTCGAGTACGCGAAAGCGGAAACATCAACATGTGAACGTTTGTAACGAAGTTTCGTTAATTTTCAGCCTAGTACTGAGCAAGAACGAGTAGCCTCATCTCCAATCCCACGCAAAATGTAGTGAAATATGTGAGTGAACCTTATTCACGGTGAGGGTTTCCCGAGGTCTGTATTGCAGCGAGTATTATGTTGCTTCTAGTAAGCGAAAGCTGAAACAACAACATTTGAAAGTTGGAATTAATGACTGAATGGAAACTTCGACCTGTGTTTGATAGTAGTAGCGAACAAAACTGCTGAATCGGTTTCTGTCTCATATTGGTCAGTGAACCAATTAAGAGACAATCAACTACATAACCTGAATTGGGCGAGAGAACCCCCTTAACTTAAGCATATCAGTAAGGGGAGGAAAAGAAATCAACTGAGAATCCCTTAGTAATGGCGAATGAACAGGGAAAAGCTCATCGGGAAGAGAAATGGCAACATTTCTCGGTGTCCGGTATGGTTTGATGCTAGACTGGTGAATTTGTCCTGATGTCTACTGGAAAGTAGCAT
>NW_027453485.1:0-5000 GCF_964194025.1 Convolutriloba macropyga | reverse complement strand
TGGCAGCCAATCAGAGTGCGAGAAAAGCGCTCCCAAATGGCCTAACAGTGGCAGCCAATCAGAGTGCGAGAAAAGCGCTCCCAAATGGCCTAACAGTGGCAGCCAATCAGAGTGCGAGAAAAGCGCTCCCAAATGGCCTAACAGTGGCAGCCAATCAGAGTGCGAGAAAAGCGCTCCCAAATGGCCTAACAGTGGCAGCCAATCAGAGTGCGAGAAAAGCGCTCCCAAATGGCCTAACAGTGGCAGCCAATCAGAGTGCGAGAAAAGCGCTCCCAAATGGCCTAACAGTGGCAGCCAATCAGAGTGCGAGAAAAGCGCTCCCAAATGGCCTAACAGTGGCAGCCAATCAGAGTGCGAGAAAAGCGCTCCCAAATGGCCTAACAGTGGCAGCCAATCAGAGTGCGAGAAAAGCGCTCCCAAATGGCCTAACAGTGGCAGCCAATCAGAGTGCGAGAAAAGCGCTCCCAAATGGCCTAACAGTGGCAGCCAGCTAGAGCTAGCTTAAGTTAGCTTGGGTTAGCTTGAGTTAGCTTTAATTAGCTTTAATTAGCTTAAGCTAGCTTAAGTTAGCTTGGGTTAGCTTGAGTTAGCTTGAGCTAGCTTGAGTTAGCTTGAATTAGCTTGAGTTAGCTTGAATTAGCTTGAGTTAGCTTGAGTTAGCTTGAATTAGCTTGAGTTAGCTTGAGTTAGCTCGGGTTAGCTTGAGTTTGACTTCATTAACCCAAGTTAGCTTGGGTTAACTTCATTAAGTTAGCTTGAACTAGCTTGAGTTAGCTTGAGTTAGCTTGAGTTAGCTTGAGTTAGCTTGAGTTAGCTTGTCTTAGCTTTAGCTAGCTTGAGTTAGCTTGAACTAGCTTTAGCTACCTTGAGTTAGCTTGAGTTAGCTCGGGTTAGCTTGAGTTAGCTTGAGTTAGCTTGAGTTAGCTTTAGCTAGCTTGAGTTAGCTTGAGTTAGCTTGAGTTAGCTTGAGTTAGCTTGAATTAGCTTGAGTTAGCTTGAGTTAGCTTTAGCTAGCTTGGGTTAGCTTGAGCTAGCTTGAGTTAGCTCGGGTTAGCTTGAGTTAGCTTGAGTTAGCTTTAGCTAGCTTGAGTTAGCTTGAGTTAGCTTGAGTTAGCTTGAGTTAGCTTTAGCTAGCTTGAGTTAGCTTGAACTAGCTTGAGTTAGCTTGAGCTAGCTTGAGTTAGCTTGAGTTAGCTTGAGTTAGCTTTAGCTAGCTTGAGTTAGCTTGAACTAGCTTTAGTTAGCTTGAGTTAGCTTGAGTTAGCTTGAGTTAGCTTGAGTTAGCTTGTCTTAGCTTTAGCTAGCTTGAGTTAGCTTGAACTAGCTTTAGCTACCTTGAGTTAGCTTGAGTTAGCTCGGGTTAGCTTGAGTTAGCTTGAGTTAGCTTGAGTTAGCTTTAGCTAGCTTGAGTTAGCTTGAGTTAGCTTGAGTTAGCTTGAACTAGCTTGAGTTAGCTTGAGTTAGCTTGAGTTAGCTTGAGTTAGCTTGAGTTAGCTTGAGTTAGCTTGTCTTAGCTTTAGCTAGCTTGAGTTAGCTTGAACTAGCTTTAGCTACCTTGAGTTAGCTTGAGTTAGCTCGGGTTAGCTTGAGTTAGCTTGAGTTAGCTTGAGTTAGCTTTAGCTAGCTTGAGTTAGCTTGAGTTAGCTTGAGTTAGCTTGAGTTAGCTTGAATTAGCTTGAGTTAGCTTGAGTTAGCTTTAGCTAGCTTGGGTTAGCTTGAGCTAGCTTGAGTTAGCTCGGGTTAGCTTGAGTTAGCTTGAGTTAGCTTTAGCTAGCTTGAGTTAGCTTGAGTTAGCTTGAGTTAGCTTGAGTTAGCTTTAGCTAGCTTGAGTTAGCTTGAACTAGCTTGAGTTAGCTTGAGCTAGCTTGAGTTAGCTTGAGTTAGCTTGAGTTAGCTTTAGCTAGCTTGAGTTAGCTTGAACTAGCTTGAGTTAGCTTGAGTTAGCTTGAGTTAGCTTGTCTTAGCTTTAGCTAGCTTGAGCTAGCTTGAACTAGCTTTAGCTACCTTGAGTTAGCTTGAGTTAGCTCGGGTTAGCTTGAGTTAGCTTGAGTTAGCTTGAGTTAGCTTTAGCTAGCTTGAGTTAGCTTGAGTTAGCTTGAGTTAGCTTGAACTAGCTTGAGTTAGCTTGAGTTAGCTTGAGTTAGCTTGAGTTAGCTTGAGTTAGCTTGTCTTAGCTTTAGCTAGCTTGAGTTAGCTTGAACTAGCTTTAGCTACCTTGAGTTAGCTTGAGTTAGCTCGGGTTAGCTTGAGTTAGCTTGAGTTAGCTTGAGTTAGCTTTAGCTAGCTTGAGTTAGCTTGAGTTAGCTTGAGTTAGCTTGAGTTAGCTTGAATTAGCTTGAGTTAGCTTGAGTTAGCTTTAGCTAGCTTGGGTTAGCTTGAGCTAGCTTGAGTTAGCTCGGGTTAGCTTGAGTTAGCTTGAGTTAGCTTTAGCTAGCTTGAGTTAGCTTGAGTTAGCTTGAGTTAGCTTGAGTTAGCTTTAGCTAGCTTGAGTTAGCTTGAACTAGCTTGAGTTAGCTTGAGCTAGCTTGAGTTAGCTTGAGTTAGCTTGAGTTAGCTTTAGCTAGCTTGAGTTAGCTTGAACTAGCTTGAGTTAGCTTGAGCTAGCTTGAGTTAGCTTGAGTTAGCTTGAGTTAGCTTTAGCTAGCTTGAGTTAGCTTGAACTAGCTTGAGTTAGCTTGAGTTAGCTTGAGTTAGCTTGAGTTAGCTTGTCTTAGCTTTAGCTAGCTTGAGCTAGCTTGAACTAGCTTTAGCTACCTTGAGTTAGCTTGAGTTAGCTCGGGTTAGCTTGAGTTAGCTTGAGTTAGCTTGAGTTAGCTTGAGCTAGCTTGAGTTAGCTTGAGTTAGCTTGAGTTAGCTTTAGCTAGCTTGAGTTAGCTTGAACTAGCTTGAGTTAGCTTGAGCTAGCTTGAGTTAGCTTGAGTTAGCTTGAGTTAGCTTTAGCTAGCTTGAGTTAGCTTGAACTAGCTTGAGTTAGCTTGAGTTAGCTTGAGTTAGCTTGAGTTAGCTTGTCTTAGCTTTAGCTAGCTTGAGCTAGCTTGAACTAGCTTTAGCTACCTTGAGTTAGCTTGAGTTAGCTCGGGTTAGCTTGAGTTAGCTTGAGTTAGCTTGAGTTAGCTTTAGCTAGCTTGAGTTAGCTTGAGTTAGCTTGAGTTAGCTTGAACTAGCTTGAGTTAGCTTGAGTTAGCTTGAGTTAGCTTGAGTTAGCTTGAGTTAGCTTGAGTTAGCTTGTCTTAGCTTTAGCTAGCTTGAGTTAGCTTGAACTAGCTTTAGCTACCTTGAGTTAGCTTGAGTTAGCTCGGGTTAGCTTGAGTTAGCTTGAGTTAGCTTGAGTTAGCTTTAGCTAGCTTGAGTTAGCTTGAGTTAGCTTGAGTTAGCTTGAGTTAGCTTGAATTAGCTTGAGTTAGCTTGAGTTAGCTTTAGCTAGCTTGGGTTAGCTTGAGCTAGCTTGAGTTAGCTCGGGTTAGCTTGAGTTAGCTTGAGTTAGCTTTAGCTAGCTTGAGTTAGCTTGAGTTAGCTTGAGTTAGCTTGAGTTAGCTTTAGCTAGCTTGAGTTAGCTTGAACTAGCTTGAGTTAGCTTGAGCTAGCTTGAGTTAGCTTGAGTTAGCTTGAGTTAGCTTTAGCTAGCTTGAGTTAGCTTGAACTAGCTTTAGTTAGCTTGAGTTAGCTTGAGTTAGCTTGAGTTAGCTTGAGTTAGCTTGTCTTAGCTTTAGCTAGCTTGAGTTAGCTTGAACTAGCTTTAGCTACCTTGAGTTAGCTTGAGTTAGCTCGGGTTAGCTTGAGTTAGCTTGAGTTAGCTTGAGTTAGCTTTAGCTAGCTTGAGTTAGCTTGAGTTAGCTTGAGTTAGCTTGAGTTAGCTTGAGTTAGCTTGAGTTAGCTTGTCTTAGCTTTAGCTAGCTTGAGTTAGCTTGAACTAGCTTTAGCTACCTTGAGTTAGCTTGAGTTAGCTCGGGTTAGCTTGAGTTAGCTTGAGTTAGCTTGAGTTAGCTTTAGCTAGCTTGAGTTAGCTTGAGTTAGCTTGAGTTAGCTTGAGTTAGCTTGAATTAGCTTGAGTTAGCTTGAGTTAGCTTTAGCTAGCTTGGGTTAGCTTGAGCTAGCTTGAGTTAGCTCGGGTTAGCTTGAGTTAGCTTGAGTTAGCTTTAGCTAGCTTGAGTTAGCTTGAGTTAGCTTGAGTTAGCTTGAGTTAGCTTTAGCTAGCTTGAGTTAGCTTGAACTAGCTTGAGTTAGCTTGAGCTAGCTTGAGTTAGCTTGAGTTAGCTTGAGTTAGCTTTAGCTAGCTTGAGTTAGCTTGAACTAGCTTGAGTTAGCTTGAGTTAGCTTGAGTTAGCTTGAGTTAGCTTGAGTTAGCTTGTCTTAGCTTTAGCTAGCTTGAGTTAGCTTGAACTAGCTTTAGCTACCTTGAGTTAGCTTGAGTTAGCTCGGGTTAGCTTGAGTTAGCTTGAGTTAGCTTGAGTTAGCTTTAGCTAGCTTGAGTTAGCTTGAGTTAGCTTGAGTTAGCTTGAACTAGCTTGAGTTAGCTTGAGTTAGCTTGAGTTAGCTTGAGTTAGCTTGAGTTAGCTTGTCTTAGCTTTAGCTAGCTTGAGTTAGCTTGAACTAGCTTTAGCTACCTTCAGTTAGCTTGAGTTAGCTCGGGTTAGCTTGAGTTAGCTTGAGTTAGCTTGAGTTAGCTTTAGCTAGCTTGAGTTAGCTTGAGTTAGCTTGAGTTAGCTTGAGTTAGCTTGAATTAGCTTGAGTTAGCTTGAGTTAGCTTTAGCTAGCTTGGGTTAGCTTGAGCTAGCTTGAGTTAGCTCGGGTTAGCTTGAGTTAGCTTGAGTTAGCTTTAGCTAGCTTGAGTTAGCTTGAGTTAGCTTGAGTTAGCTTGAGTTAGCTTTAGCTAGCTTGAGTTAGCTTGAGCTAGCTGAGTTAGCTTGAGTTAGCTAGCTTGAGCTTGAGCTAGCTAGCTAGCTTGAGCTTGAGCTAGCTAGCTCGCTTGAGCTTGAGCTTGAGCTAGCTAGCTTGAGCTT
>NW_027453484.1:0-30455 GCF_964194025.1 Convolutriloba macropyga | reverse complement strand
TACAAAACGCCATCGAAAATCAGAACACGAACATCGCGACTAGAGTTTTGACCCGAAGTTACTCCGATAATCAGCAAATACCGTGTAGTTCGTCGTCGACAACAGCACTGGACAGGACGCGTTCTTACGGAAATATACTAGATATGTCTAAATCAAAGCTAATTAAAAAACCCACTCTAGAAACATAGTAAGAGTTTTCCCTATAGGGAGCATTTTACTACTTATATGTAGATGAAAAAACAAACAGGAAACTACGTGGCCATCAAAAAATTTTGTCGCTATTTTATTTAGTCAGCAAATTTGATACACAAAGTACAATGAGTTACCTAAAATTACTCATCCGTCTCAGTTTTGCATTATTCATTTAGTTTCAATTACTCGTGCAATTATCTTTCTCAATCGAGGAGGAAATTTGGTCCACGAGTCTCATATTGGATACATTTGGTGTCCAACAATCGCGTTACCAAATAGTTTTTCCATTTCTCCCGTCTATTGGGTTATACCTTTGCAAATAGAACAGTTGCAATTCAGATGTTGTAACTTTTTTGTCATTTCTTTCTATCTGTAATGCTTGGCAGTTAGATGAACGTGCTCCTGGCGTACTTGTTTGCTTTTAGATTATGACAATTACAATAAGGAGATATTTTTGAATTTGAGCAGGGCAAAAATTGGAGCCAGTTTATTTGAACTATTTTCAGCTAAGTTTTTGATTTTTTTTCCATTTCTGCCATTTTATAAAAAGACCGAAACTGAGTTGGAAAGAATGTTTGATATACTTTTCAATTTCTACGGTTTTTGACGGACTATAACCGTTTCTTTTTAAACCAAAAAATTGATTTTTTCTGAGGGCTAAACTGTGTGTTTTTGAGCAATCAAATAATAAAAATTGAGCTGATAAAATGACGGAGCAATCAACCTAAACAACAATTCTGGATCTGAGCTCAGTTTTGAGAGTGGAAGTAATAGCAGCTGCTATGTTTATTGATGTCACTACTAGAACTCAAAAATGTCTTTGAGAAAACGAATAAAAAACATCCTGGTAAAAATATTAAAGAACAAAAACAGTGAGAACAGAAATTTAAAAAAAAACAGAAAAAGTTTATTTTTGAAGACAATTAAGGCTTAAACAATAGAGGAAACTAAGTTTGCACAAAATAAAGTAAATCAGTGTTTTAGCAAATTTTGACAATTTTAAGATTTGGGATCAGAGTACTGGGATCTCTGGAGTCTTTTAGGCTTCAAATATAATAATAGCTGTCAAAAAAATTGCAGTTCAAAACTGCGCAATCTTTTTTCCTCATTGTTAATGAGTTTTTTGGCTCGGTCTTTGAAAGTCAAAAAAACCCGATGAAGTATCAGAAATTAACCTCTCTCAAACTATCAATTCAACTATGAGGATAATTTGATTGTTAGATAAAAAGTCAAAGAATTCTTTTCCCTGAAAAACATAGTAACGTTGATTTCAAATGAATTCATCAAATGATCACTCAGTTGACAAATTTTTGAAAACCATGTGTAGAAACAAAATGGAAAAGAGGATTTGTCTGAACGGCAGAAATTATGATCCTGAGGAAAAAATTGTATGCAAAAACAAGGCTGGCGACTATCATAGGTCGCACAGTAGATAGAAGTTTTTTTTCTGTCGGAACTTCATGTCAGAGAAGGTTTTTTTTAAAATTTCAGTTAAGCTTTGTTAAAAGAAACTGCTCTCGTTTTGATTTTACCCAAAGATTCTCAAAGTTGGCTTGTGGAAACACAAAAAAATTTCTGGCGCTTTTTTGAAACTGCGGGCTTCTTGAATTTGAAACTAATGCACACGTCATCTAGTAGTTTTTCTGTTCATGCAACATTGAACAAGTAAAACAATGCAGAAATGAATTTGATTTGAAGCAGAGCAAGGTTCGGAGCTGATTGGTGCACAATACCTTAAATAACAATTCTCCATTTTTTTGCAATTTTCTTATTGCCTCCTTTCAAAAAAACTAATTCATCTGTAAAAATCATTTCATAATTTACAAAAAATATATATTTTTTTCAGCAAAATTACATTTTTCCTCCTTAGCAAAGTGTAACATTTTTATGGTTTAACTATGTGTTTTTGAGCAGTCATGCAAAAAATGGAAAATGTATTTAATACGCAATTTAATCGGGTACCAATCAGCCAAATCAACTATTGCAGATATAATGCATTTCCCCAAAAAGGAGAGGATTAGCTCGAAATAGCTAGAAAATAATAGCATTTAGCATAACAGTGCGAAACAATTACTACGCAAAATCAAAAAAAAGGAAAAAAATTTTTTTCCCTGATACAAAGCAAGGCAGCTAAAATGATGAAACCAGTGAGATTTAAAAAACAAAATTGATCAAGGTTTATCTCATTTCTTTGCTCAAGAACAACGGGCTGTGATTTTTGACGAAACTTTTGTAGTCGTCGAAAAGACACATTTTATTCTTTTTTCAGATCGTAATGAGCTTCATTTTTCTCGTCTTAGTGATAGAAGGAGAAACCATTAACAAAGTAAAAGAAAAATTTTGTTTCATAACTTTATTGTAACTTTGTAAATTGGTCGCTTTCATCATTCACCTTGTGTCAAAGTGTGAACAATCGTTTGCATGATAAAAATTTAGAAATGAATGTTTATCTGAAAAAGCAAAATGATAAAAACAGGATATTATCAATTGTTGTTGAAAACAGAAGTATATCAGCTTTGATAATCAAAAGGAAAAAAAAACTATTTTTTTTTTATTTGCCATGAAGTTTCTACTTACTGTGATGTCCTTTTGGAAGGCGGAATCAAAGCATCAGTCAATTTTTTGTATTCCGTCGTAAATCGAACTTCTCTGGTAATGTTTGTACCAAAACCGATGAGAGCACCATGACTTGTCTTGGCTTTTATCTTTGCCTCGTATCTTTTTAGAATCTCGTAGACAAATTTTTTTTCTAGCTCAAATTCCCTGAAATAAGTATAAGACAAATATTGCCAAAAATTCAAAGAGAATTTTTTTCAAAATGTCATAGTCTCTGGATCTATTGGAAGCCAAATAAAATAACAACACAAAATTTTGATCGAGCTTTTGTCACTCAGTAATGACTCTATCAGTAAAACATCTTTGCAGGTAACTATTCACTTAATCACCACAACACATAAATTCAAGTTTTTCGTTCCTAAAGCCGCACAATATGATTTCGAAGCAGCAACGCACTGAGATAGGATTTAATGATCCAAGCAGATTGCCTACCCTAATCCATTAGATATTTGTCGCCATTGATCGACCAATTTGCCAAACTTTGCACTAAAAGTTTCATAACAAGAGTTTCATAACAACGTTTTGATTAGATCTTGTCTTTCCTTACCTCTACTTGGCTTTCTATGAAAAACAGCAAATTTCCAAAATGTACACAACAGATAGAGATCGTGGTTGAGAATAATTTTCTGTTAATAGGCAAGAAAATGAAAATTGTTATTATGACGGCAACATGCTCTCTGATTATATTCTGTAGAACACAAAATAACAATTGAAGGTTATCACTTTTTCAATCAAATACACGGCCGTCCTTAAAGAAGTGCTTGAAAAGATAAACTACATCATCAAAGTAATATTCAAAAGCTTTGTTTTGTTTTCGAAAAAGTTGAAAAGACGTAGCTGTAAATTTTAGCATAGTTAGTCTGTTTTGATACTTCAACACATTGCATCTTGGAGACGTTGAGAGATCATTTTTAAGCAGTGAACTAACCAAATAAATTAGTTACAGAGACACAAGCAGAACATTTTTTTCGCAATTAAAATTGTTTTTGTATTGTTTGAATTACTTTGAAAAAATTTGATAATCTTGGCTGGAAATGATAACAAAGTCTTTGAATTCAAGTTTATAAGCATTTTAAAGATTTGCATATATCTTATCACAATATTATGGCCTCACTTCTCTGCGGAAAGATTATATCTTTAAACGTTTGAAGGAGAAAATATTGGTTTCTCCGGCCTTTTCGAAATGCGATACCTGGAAATGTCTGACCAATAATCGCTTAGTCGATAAGTTTCAAAAACGGCTGGTCAACGTTTTGCATTGCCATTTTGCTTCTCTTCTTCTAGTAAATCGTAGATTGCAAAAAATCCCTCACTTGTTTTTGAATCTCTGTAAAAGTTGAAAAAATTTTCGAGGCTTTTCGAAAAGAGTTATATGGTCATTTTGAGCACACATTATATTAAATTCATGTTACTGAGATCCTCCTTTTCATAGATTGAACCTGAACTTCATCGCAAAAAAATTTGCAGTTACTTTTGCAGCCGGTGAGAAGAAAAACTTCATGATAATTACATAAACCGATTAACGTCCCACAAAGTGGTCTCGATAGACTGGTGATGAAAACATTTTGAAAGTGCGAGATGCTAGAGAATATTTTTGTGTGCAAAAGTTGTTACTTGTGATAGAGTGTAATGAGAGGGAAACGGATAGTTATGTGGGTGGTGTGAGGTAAAATCGTGTGTGAGGGGCCTAATTTGCACTGTGGTAGGAGAAAAACTTCTCAAAAAAGTATTTCGACCTTTTATTACTTTTAACTGTTTTTCCAAATCCAATTGTTACCAAGGATTATTTATTACCAAATTTTAGCAACTAAGCTGCTATCGAAGTCAAATGCTTCAAAACAGAATTAATCATTCTAAAAAAGATGCAAAGTTTCGGAAATAAAAATCAATGGTTGACTTGATTGATCTTAAAAAAATAGGCGACAGATTACGCAAAACTACACGAAGATGCATGAATTAAAGTCTCAGCCTAACTGCTACGGAAAAGTTAGATAAAAAAAGAAGGCGATAGGTAGGTAGGAGGTAAGTGGTTGAGGTTAGGAGTCTTTGGAGGGTAGGGGTAGGTAGTTCGGGGGTGTTCAGGGCGCAGTTGGTGGGGATAGGGGTTTGTTGTGGGGTTGAAGGTAGGGGTTAGATAGGTGTCCAGGGGTAGGTGAATAAGTGGTACGTGTGCGGCGGTCAGGTAGGTGTAGGATGGTCGGTAGATGGCTGGGGTAGGTAGTTCCTGGTTTCGAGGTTGTTCAAGGGGTAGTTGCTAGAGGAGAGGTCTGTAATGTGCCTCTACTCTTATAGCCGCCGCTTGGTGTTCAAATAACGTATAGCCACCAAATCAGATCATTATCATTGTGACTTAAGAGAGGGTTTAATTTTAGTGGGGTCTATAACGTGAAAAACCAAGCGCAGAGAGTTGTGCGGAGTAAGGACGATTTTTTCATAGATAGGTGGTTAGTCGGTAGTTTATATAGTTACAATGGACTTTTATATGATCAAAATTTCTCCCAATGATTATTCCACACTGAATACACCAGCATAGCATAGCACTCGAAAAAAGAGTTTGTAAAGTGGTTGAAATTCTGTGTGATGCGAGTACTCCTCCTTCGGTCGCAAAGCCTGAGCGGCGTCAAAACTCCTAATGATGTCGTGAAATGACACTTTAGTGAGCTTTTCTGTCCTCAGTCGGCACAGAGATGTGGGTAACACAATTCACAGTGTTGATTAGAATCAAAGAAACAAACTGTCTGAATTCCCATGAGGAAATTTAAATCATGTTTCAACCGTGGGCTCTCAAAAGAACATAGTTATCAGTCAAAGTTGCAGAGAGGTTCGATAGAATAATATGTAAACGACAAGTAAAAACAGTATTGTTTCAATGATTAGCTTCGGATACCTGAAAAATGTAAATAGAGTCACGCAGGTATCAAAGTACCATGCTTTTGTATATGATGCACTACCACATTTGCCATGCGAATAAAAAAATTTTTTGATACACAGTGACATCTACGCTTTTTAAGTAGGACACGTTTTAATCAGTTCATGAAAGATAAGATTCTGGGTAGATAAGAGTAGATTCCGAGTAGATAAGATTCTGAGGCAGTTCACAGTTAGATGAGAAAATTTTTCAAAAATTTATGTTCAGAATAAGGTTTCTTCTGGCCGAATATCTGGCTCTGACTCTAGAGGGTTAAGCTTTCAGTTGGATTTATTTCGGAAAAACTGGCTATTTCGAATCAGCTGCTTTCTAACATAGTTTTATCTGATAAACGTTTCCTAAATTTCACTGAAGTCGACGATTGGCTGTCCTTTTCAAAAAGACTTTTTGAGAGCCGGTTGTGACGCAATGGCCGGGTTCAGATCAGTAATTGGGTTTTTCACTAATTCGATGGACATCACTGATTCGATGAAAGTACAGGTGGGATGTTGGTCTCGTCAAGATATTTGTTACATAAGAATTTATTATTCTGTCTATCTTCTCTTTTCTCTGTCTCTCAGGGCTTCTGATGAGTTTTCTGGTTTCCGAACCTATCATCGTTTCTTTCAGGAATGGAGATGCTTCGTAAATGTAAAAGCTACGCTCACTGAAGTCTGAGTTGATATGACTTGATGGCCGGAAGCTGCGTTCCTTTTGAATTTTGTTAATCCATACCTTAGCAATATAAACCTCTAAAATGTGACTATAAGTTGTCAGGATCTTTATCGTTTCACCTCTCTTCGACAATTGGTTTGGATCTCTTTGGAAAAGAATGGCGAAAACTCATCAGCTTCTGCTGTGCAGCTTTCTGGTACTTACTGGACAAAGAACAATAATTTTACCAGTTTTCGAAAAATGATTCCTCTGTTTTTGCCCATACGCTTTAAAGAATGGTCTTCGCTTTCATTCAATGTTTTGTGTTCAGGGTGTACATTGGATCGGATTATTTTTTTTTTGAAAAACAACAAAATTGCCATGGTTTTTGCCATTACGATTCCTGCTGTACTCTTGTTATCTTTTTTCGGCTATTTTTGCATTCAGGCTAATGGATTGCGCTGGAGGAACAAATAAAAGCTTTTTTATTTTACCCACATGAAACGCACAATTTGTTGAAAGACCAATATGAAAAAAACATCCCAAAAACCAACTGATGAGTGAAAAAATTCCGCGCATAAAAAATCTATTGGCAGCTGCATGGAGCGAGTTTGATCAAGTGGGATCGGATTCGGCTGAACACATAGTGAAGTTTCAACGATGATATGATAAAACCTTCAGCTATAATATGCAAAAAAAGCGCCTCAATTTGTTTGCTGTTCTGCTTGTATTATCAGCTGAAGTTATCTACAAAGTAGAAAAAAAACGCTGCGTTCAATTTATTTGTTTCGTTTTATCACAATACGCAGTAGATTTTAGTCGCAGATCAATTCTTCCCGTTAAAATTTTTCGGTATACTTTAATTCTAGGCAACTTCTAACAAAAAGGCACTGATTTAAGTTTGTTCATTAACGAAATAGTCTTTGGTTTCACATTTTAACAGTCTTCCATTGTTTTTTTTTTCAACAATGCATAACAGTTTTTGAATCGCTCAGTTGCTTTTTTGAAATCTCCTAGCAGAAAATTGCTAAAATTTTTTATTTTTTGATTGCAAAGATACACAATTTCGGTCTAAAATTTAACTGGCCTGTCTCAAAACAAATGCAACTGAACTGCTTCACCACACATTCTCAAAGCTTTTTTTCGCTGGGTTTCACAAAAAATCATATAGTTTCAAGCAATGTTTTTGTGATTTTACCTTTGTTGTTTTTTATGCGCACTTTATTGTTAATTTTAAGCTTTTATTACCCTTAAGGCTGACTTTGATCTCAAGAGCATTCTTTGGCTAGCAGAAACTTTAATTCTTGATGGAGGCTCGTTACCTATTTTCCATAAGTTTGTTAATCTGCGCTCACACACTAATCTGCTTATCAAATATATTTGGCCGAAAAACCACATTTTTTGCCAGGTTCTGAAAAAGTGTCCTCTCCTTTTGTCCACATGCTTTTTATAAGAGTTTTCGGCTTCACTCGATTTTTTATGTTCAGTTTGTGCATTTGATCAGTGGATAGGATAATTTTTTTCAAAAAAAAAACTTTTACATCTCATGTCTTTTTCTCATTGCCAATTCTTCTCTATTCTTGAAATTTTTTCGGCTATCTGTGCATTCAGACCAATGGATTTCGTCATAGAAACAAAAAAGTATGACCTTTACCTATACAAACGCCCGATACTAAAAAGAAATCGCCAAACACAATTGCTGAGTTACTAATTTCTTTAACCAAAGCACTGACCAAGCTTACCAAAGCTCGAGACGGCAACAATATGATAATGCTTGAATTTCTCGCCCTATAGTTAGTTTTCTGCAGCCATTTGCCGAAAAATACAAAACATTATATTTTACCAATTAATTTTTCCTTTATATCTGCTTTATTACAGGAACTCATATGCTCGCTTTTGCATAATCTTTTCCTTTGAAAAACGTAGAAACTCTCTCGTCACAATCTTTTAATTCAGTTCCAGATCAGCATGTCTAGACACGGCAATTAAAAGCTGATGAAAAGCTTCAACTCAATTTTATAAAGCTTTTCAGATACCTGACAAAAAGCTAATATTAAGAAAAATTTTAGATTACGAAACGAATAACAATCAGTTTTCCATTCTGTCCTCGTTTTTATTATATCTGATATGCTCGCCTTGCACAACTTTTAGTGCAGACAATGTTGAAAAAGCGTTCTTCCCCATCTTTCATTACGGTGTTTTTTTCGCAATGAAAAAAATTCAGATCGGTCACAATTGATTTTAAATAATATCAGAAGTTTTCAAGCTTCAGAAAAAGTGCCATTCCAGTTTTTTTCTTATGACAGAGAAAATTTTTAAATAATCACATCAATTCGCCATCAAGGAAATCTTTCAGTATAAAACAAAGGCAACCTTTTTCAACTTGTCAGTTACAAACAGACATCCAAACTTCAAGTTGTTACACAGGCATCCAAATATTTATGAAGTGCTAAACTAATTACGGCAATAGATAAGTTAGATTTCTTACAAGGAAATTTTCTACTGACGCTTTTGGATGCCGTCTGACATTGAGTTGAAAGAAATGTTTTGATACCGCAACAAATGCCTTGCTCGGACTTCCTATCAGTTTGTTTAAGCAAAAAAAAAAACGAAATAAAACTCTATCGTTTAATTTAATGGCTTTCAAGAAACACAATTCTTTAATGCTATTGTATAAACAGAGGCTTTCAACTGCCTAGCAGGGACACTTGAGATCCTAAACAGATGGACTGTTCAAAAACTAGATTTTGATTTTTACTTTCTGTCAGATATCTACTTGATTTCACATTGTTTATTACCAATTGGCCACGCAGACGGTTTTGCAACGAACTCTACGAAGTCGTCAATTCAAAAGCGAAATTTAAACGGACATTTTTTTTCAATTTTTGCACAATGTCAATGGAGAGCAATTGATAGGTGAAAACAAAAATGAGCTCTTTCGCACAAAAAAAGAGCTCTTTGTTTCAAAATAAAGAAATTGTTGAGTGCTTATTCTCTTACGCTCTTGATATGCTCCTGGACTCGTCAATTGCAACACAAACATCAGTTGAAGGCTCAATGCAGAGAAAGCATTTTGTGTCATCTTCTCCTTTGTTTTCGTCAAGCACTTTGACTGCTGGACCCCATAGTTTATCTATTTCATTTGATACGAACGAGTCTTTCTTCCAGATTTTCAGTTGTTCTTTCTGCTTTGATCTCAAGGGAACATTTTTGCCCTCCTCCTCAATTAGGAGAGCTGCACCTACTGCACTGTACAAGGGCTTTCTGTAATCATCAAAAGTTGCCTTCTCAAATTCGATGCATAGAATATTTCGTATTTGGTCAACGTAATTAAGCCTGGCTGAGATGTCTTGCGCCTTCTTTAACGAGGTTTGAGGCAAATGCCAGATACCTTTTGTTCCACTAACTGCTACTTTCCTACCAAACTTACTTGTGTACGCTACTCTTATTAGCAGAAACTTATCATCTGTTTTAAAGATCCCACTCGATTTGACTCTATCCAAAGCTGCTTCAGAAACCTCACATCCCGCTGCGTCGGGGACTAAAGTCTGATCATTTACAGCTGCGCTTTTGCTGATGAGGAACCCAGTCCAAATGCTTTTAAGTATTATGAGAAAATACACTCTTGTTAATGGAGACCTCCAGGACATTGTTTTTCTGTAGTTAAGAACGACAAAGGTTGCAACATCCAGAGAACCAAACCTGAAGTCAGCATCAGTTTCCATTATTCTGTATAAAACTTGAAAGGGAATCTATTTACAGTCGGACTACAAAAAAGGAGTAGATTGTGAAGGTAATTTTTGTTGAAGTTGGAATCTGAAGTAAAAAACAACTTGATAATTTGATATTTTTTTTTACTATTTAATTTTTTTTTCTGGTAGCTTAACTTTTTCCTAAACGAAATTTCACTATTTTTTTGCGGAAAATATTTAATGGAATCAGGTTGTGTATATGTTTGACAAGAGTTAACATCTACGGTTAGATGGGCTAGAAACATCTCTATTTATTAAAATTTTTGAAATTATATCCAAGGAGGCATAAGGAAATTGTTCAGTGAAATAGTTCGGTTATATATATATAAATATATATATATATATATATATATATCTATATAAATAAATAAACATATATATATATATATATATATATATATATATATATATATATATATATAAATACCTATATTATCAAATTATGCTGGACTGCTACAGATCACACGATAAGGGATCTCTTTATGTATGCCAGTCTAACTTGACAAAAGATATAACGGAAAAATTATTGAAACTCCAAAAAATAATAATAATCTAGGAAGCCCAGAGCGTCAAATATTGATCACATAGGAGCCTGTTTTCTGCTTTTCCCCTCTTCTAAAACCGCAACAATTATGGTTTTCTTGGGGGCTTTTTATGAGACTCTATTGTCTTTTCCCCTGAAGCAATCTGCTTCATCTTTATTGAACTTGGGGAAAAGTTCTGCATTGCAACGGTCAAAAGCAGAAGTAATTTTAATCGAAAGAAAATGTGGTTTTAAAGGCTCCCTACGCTCAACAACGTACATTTTTTATCCTGGATATAAGCGAGGAGATCCAGGCCTAAAGTTGTGTTTATTCAAATAAATCGAACTAAGTAGTTTAAATACTTGTGTACTGGTAGTCTTAACAAGCGTTACTTCGTTTAGCGCGCAGTGAAAGAATGGTTAATTAACGCCTAAATACAGCCGCTCTAATGCGGGATTAGTTCTCCGTTCATTTGCAACGGCTCTCGTAATACTACAGCTAACCACGATTTTAAGAAAATGATTAAAAGAAAAGAAATATACTGCATAATATATAATTTTAGTTAACTCAAGAGTTTAAAATACGTCTTTTAATATCTACAACTGATTGGTCTGCAGCATTAACATAGGAGGGATGAAGATGGATTGTGGTGTAGAAGATTGAAAATATTGCGGACACGGGCGACTGATACTTTATGAAGAAGGAGATTGTACAAAAGGGTGATTGCAAAGCGCGCTAACATGGTCTGTATTACAAATTTAATCGCAAAAGGCGATAAAAGGTTTGTATCAAGGAGTAGATTGTACAAAAGGTTGATTGCAAAAGGCGACAAAAAGTTTGTATTAGAAAGGTAATTGCAAATGTCATTGAGTTGACTGTTAACACGCAGCCACAAATGGCTGGGAGAAAACTTCCTCTTTCTCGTTATTTAACACTCATCGTCTTCGATTAAAAGAACTCCTTTTATATCGTCTTCAGTAGGTTTGTCTTCATCCATTGACTGTCGTTTTCTGTGCTTTTTTTTTCACCTTTTTTTTAGTTCAGAAATCTTGGCTTTTTGTTATACGTTTTCCTTCATTAATTTCATTTATTTCCTAAGCTCCAGATTCTTTTCTCCAAGTTTTTTGTTGGCATTTGTTATCTCTAAATGTTTCAAAAAAAACGTTTTTAACATTTTTTGCGCGTTTGACTCACTGGTTTTTTGAAGTTGATGGGCAATGACATATTGGCGCTGCCAATAGTCGTTAGGTTGTTGTTCCTCCTCTGGTAGTTTCTGTGACTCCATTTTTAGTTGTTCAAATTTCAGTTGCAATTCTTGCAACTCTGTTTCCTTTTGGAATTGTTGCTGCCTAAATGTGGCGTTTTCCTCTAATAGCTTACTGGTATTGATATTTGTCAATTCTGGCATCTCGACAGCAAAAGCAAAAATTGCATCATAGGGGACTTCAATGTATACATCGAACAAAATATTTCTAAGGATATAGGTGCCCTTCTAAGGCTCGCGATTTTTAATCCTCTGTTTGTTGTTATCTGCGGGAAGCGAAAGAGTTTTCAGACCTGGAAGTTTTTTGCTGTTGTCTAATAGCTGTTGATGTCCATTTAACTGTATGTTGTTTATTTTATCAGCAACCTCGAATTTGTTGTAGTTTGGTTTTAGAAAATAGAGAAGGTGTTAATGTAACTCGGGTTCTCTTTGTTTATTTTTTTCCTCCCGCGGTTTCTGCAATTTCGAGCATTCTGAAGGTATTTTTCTGATGGCGTCGGGAACAAGATCTTCGATGTTGTTATTCTCAAATATTTTGTTTTTGTGACTACTATTTTGTTGGGTTGTGATTGGTCTCTTTCTGCCAACTTGCCAGTTGTATTGTGGGTGATATTTCGAGCTGTTTTTGGCCGTTGGGGATTCTGTAATTCGAGGTTTGAATGGTGGGCTTGAGAAAGCGGGAATCGGTGGTTGATGGTTCTGTGCTTGTTGCTGATTGTTAGATGGTGTCAGCGGTTGACTTTGAACGGGAATAATAACGCTTGGGATCTTCTTGGCTGCCATTTCTAGTTGTTTCCGCTTCTTGTTGATAAACCAAATTTTTTCTTTTGGTTAGCCTGTGTCCTCAATTATCACACATTATGGCTTCTCTTTCATGTTTCTAATTGTATTGCTAATATAAAAAAGTATTCTACTGTAAAATTGGTTTTTTAAGGTTTTGTTACTAACTGCTTCATTTAAAAATTATAATGCTAAATGCATTTGTTATTAAAGTTTGGTAGAAAAGTTTTTGCTTTGCTAACTGCAAAATTTTTTTAATGAAGGAGGGGGGAACAATAAAAAAAATTATACTTATGCCAGTGCAGCCCTGGCACAAGTAAGTCTTTCTCTGCTACCCGGAGGTGTGAGCCTTGGGGCGTGTGTCACACTAACACGGCTGCAACGACCCAGCAGCTGGGGAGACAACCTTGCTGAGCTGAAAGAAAGAGATTGTTTTCATCATTTTTCAATTATTGTGCTAGTGTTCAACCGTAGATATGAGCCCATAAGATAAATTTTATTCCCTTTTCAAGGAGGGAAAGAAGAATTTGAAATTTGGCGCATAAGATTAGGATTGTTATGGAAATGGCCATGAAGGAGCTTATTAAAGGGATGAAATTTTGGCTAGACATTCCAAATTATGTACGTTCTAAAGCCAGGGAGGGCAAGCTGGAGAAAACTGAGGTAACCCTTTCCCGAGGAAAAGGAGAAAAATGTGAAGAAAGATTGTTTTGATTCGAGTTGTTTTTGGTTTATTAAACAATGTCGTCCAAAAATTTTTGCAGATGGGACATTTTGTCTGCTTATTTATACATACTCGACAGAACCGATGATCCTCATGTTGGGAAAATGTTTTCACTTTTTGGATAAATTGCATCGAAAGTAGGATGTCATCAGGACGGGAAGACAAGGTCGAAGACAGATGGGACATTTAGGGCTTGGGTGTCTTTTAAAAAGGGCCTTTCTGCAAGGAATACTTACATAGTGAGGATTTTCTTTGCGGAAATGTTTGTGTAGTTTTTCTACAATAACGGTTTTGCGCAAACATATTGGGCAAATAATGTCCTTATTGGGATAGAGCCAACGAAAACTGTCAAGTAGGGATTGTGAGAGACCCATTGAGTGACTGTTTTTTATGTTTCTTTGACAAAAACAGGAAAACCTTTGAGAAATTTAAGTAGGATGAGATTAATGAGGAACGATATGGCAAGTAATGTAATTAGGATTGGGTTAAATATTTTTGTTGTGAGATCTAGATCGGTCATCTTCCGTATCTGGAAAAAATTTGGCCAATTGCAGAAAAGAGATAATAGTTGATAAAAAAATGTCTTTGCCAATGCGCTCAGCAGAACAAATAAAAGAATAAACAACATTATGGGGTTCATTTTGTCATATCAATGAGTAGTGTAAAACTAGGGTGAAGGAGGTGACTTTTTCCAGGTAAAAACTGAATTGAACTAGGGATATCGAGTAGATTAAAAGTAAAACCAGGAAAAGAATTAAAATTTTGGAAGTTTTTGGACGAATTTTAGATTATGTCATTATTTTTTCGCAAAGAGGTCATAACTCATTATCTTTTACGCAAAGTTTACAAAAGTTGACGAGCTTATGATCACTCTGATGAAACTTTTTTGCAACAGAGTATTGAAATCTTGTTTGTTTGCAAATATCACATTAAAACCAGTTAAAGATTGAAAAGATAACATTAAATCTAGAGCATTTAGGGCAAAAATCATAACCCATATCTTTTACAACATATTGGTAACAAAGCAGAGACATCACGCGGTGTAACTCGTTTGAGAATTTTTTATGTATTTTTTCAAAACAATCGTTTCGCGTTTGCAGCACAGGAAAATAATGTGACCGGTTTGTATTCTTCATTTTTGGTTTCTTTGTCAATAGTATTCATTTTTGAAATATCTCCAATGGAGGGGATTATGTTTAATCTGGTACGTTTGGAGGAGTTTGTTGTTGAATACTTTGGGATTTTTTTGTCTGGTCTATTTCTAATATAACTGTTAACATCAAAAAATTGAAGGGAATACTTACAACTACTAGGAGAAAGAAAAGGCTGCTGCAATAATCATGAGGGCCGTTAATAAAAAATCAAGTAATGTAGGTATAAACAATTTGAATAGTTTGCGAACGTAATTTTGAATCGAGGATTTTACCACGGATTGTTTGGATCAATTGTTTGTTTACATAAAGGGCATTTTGTAGTTGTGAAGGTCATACACTGCAAACAAATTGATTTTTTGGGTGTAGGTCTTTGAATTGGCTGTGGCAGGTGGATAACTTTTTGATTTCTTGACATGAATCACACTGGAAATAATGGCAATTACTAATTGTATAAATGGGTCAATTCGATTGGTTCCAATATTTGAATAACTCATTTCTACAGGGGATGCCAGCAAAATGGGGAGGCTGACCGTCTGGGTTTTGTGCAATTTTCTGAATTGTCGGCAAGGGAGGTAACAAATAGGGCATTCGATTTTTGGGGCTCAGTCAGTTTCTGGTTGCTGAGAGAATATTTCCAGAATGTTTCCAATTATATGGACAAATCAGAGACATTTGGGTATGAGACTTCTAATCCATGGTGTTTGAGTTCATTAGGGATAATTACATTTAAATCTGCAATATCAAAAAAGAAAATCCCGTGTTTCTCGTTTGGATAAATGTAATAATGATTAATGGTGCCTGTGCTTACGAAAATGTAAATTGTTTTGATACAGGCTTTATACTGTATGAAACAAATACAAAACCATCTTTCTACTTTTAACTTTTTCCTTATCAACGAACAAATTCTTTTTTTTTAACAATTTGGCAGGAAACTAGGGAAAAGGAACAATTTGATCAGAAAGAAAAGAATAAAAATAATGAGCACGAGAAAAAAAAATGTTTGGGGAGAGAAGGTTATGTGAAACAAATTACTTTACTGAAGAGTGCCAAATTGACTGGGAAGTGCTCTTGGATATCAATGAGTGCTAGAAAGATGTCCAGTGCTTCATTTCAATGACGACTCGAGTAGGACCCTCGCATCCACGTTCGTAGTCTGTATAATGGATAATTATACAGGGTTTAATCTCTGCGGTGGAAGTTTCAGTGAATGATCTCTCGAGGGACTCTACTTTCACAAGGCGCTCACCAAAATGGAACACCATTACAGGAGATCTAAATTAAAAGGGTTTTTGAAGCCATGTATAGCTTGGGATATATTTATAAAAAATGTCCAATAAGGGGAAGATGGTGTTAAAGTAATAGTGCCATCAGTCCAAGTGTATAAATATTCAAAATGGAGTATTTGTTGGAGGTCCACTCTGTTATATTTTATTCGTGACAAATGAATCTGTACAAGGCAGTATTGGTATGAGAATATCACTGTTGTTTTTATTTGATAATTGTTTCCAACTCTTTAGTGATTGAATCGTTTTGACAAGAATCACTTTTTCGGCAGATCAAAATAAATATTGTGAGGTACACAGTTTGGATTTTCAAGAATAAAGAGGAGAAATTTCCAATGGACAGAGAGAGGGTTAAAACTTATTAAGCAAATTTTTCACTTTGGATTCCTTTGAGCGCACTAGCATGGTAGGTACAGGAGTTGGGTATGCATCAAAAGATCGTTGATTTTTGTGCTACTCTACAAATTTATTGTTAATCGCAAATATCATAATTCGGAAAGGTACTTAAGCAATGTAGATTGGATGTTGAACTTGAATTATCGAGTTCTGTTTGTGAGCTAGAAAACTGGTCAATTCGGCGAACTGAGGATGGGTAATGAAGATTGTTAAAAGTCTGTAAATTTTTGTCATAGAATTTTTTACGAAAGTCATTATATTTATAGCAGAAACATTGTATACGGCTAAAAGCTCAAAAATTTGATTTCGGATTCTGACTTGTAAGTTTCTATTAGTTACATGAATCATGTCTGCTGGTCTAGTTCATTAGGCATACTATTAGAATCAAATTGTGCTAAATACACGAAGTAGTTCTAATACAACGAATGAGGTGTTAAAATGACACTATTGTTTTCCCAAGTGTCGCAAAACTTGAATTTTTTTAACAATTTGAGGAAAAAGGTCTCCGTGATTTTTGTCAAATGTTTTCGTTATTTGATAGATTGTAACATGTCGATCTTGAAACAAAAAATACATTAATGGGGACGTTTTAGATGATATTTAGTTTGTTTCTCATTTCATAGCTATGTATGGTCGTATGCTTATTTGTAAAAATAAATGATATAATGGTGCCAATTTTTTCTGAAAGTAGGATTAATGACAACGATTGCTATTTATAGATAATCTATCAATCCGTATAACTGTAGCAAATGAGGAGTAGGGAAAGAGTGAAGGCAATCGCTAGATAGACATAATTGCGGTTAAACAGTTGAAACTGAATTATGAGAAATAAAAAGAAAGAAAAGATTCCGCACATTTCTTTTAATGTTGAATCAGTAAGAGGATTCAAAATCTAGTAAGATCTTTCTTCAGGCGCTTTGAAACAATTTTGTATTCGATTCCAACGTTTATAAAAGAAATTGTGTCACCAATCAGGACTCTTAACAATGAGAAATATTGAACATTTGAATGCGGTACGTCCAGATCAAAAAAGTCACTTTAATAGAAAGATGCAATTCTAATAGTTACATTGGTTCCTTAGGTAGAAATACTTGATGATAAGATTTGTCCGGTGAATTGTCCAAATCGAGTGAATAAAGCGTTAGGCTTTTTAGCTGTTTAAAAAATTTGGCCTTTAAAAGCTGTTTAAAAAATAAGACTTTTGAGACAAAATAAATTTTTATAAAAAGAATGAATTTTTTGTCATGGTCACAGCTTTAAAGGGTGCCACCACAATTCGAATGATAGCATCATTTTGTGGTTGTGGTTGATGTGACTCGAGACTTGGTTATGTTATTTTATTTTTTTTCAGTATGACAATGCCCATCAATTTTAGTTTCTCTTGGTTGATCCTCGACTTGTATTTTTTTTCTATTGTGCTGTAGGGTTGATAATTACTAAGCGGTAAAAATGATTGGTGTTTTGTGGAGCCGACCGGTTGGTTTCGTTAGAAAATACCGGTGTAAAATCGATAAGAGGCAAAGATTACAAGTTGCCCCTAAATAGAATTTTCTAAAAACCCATTGTTTTGTTGGATATTTTGTGGATTTCGAAAGCTCTAATGATAGATACAATTACATCAGTAAGGAATTTTATGCACAAGAAACAAACAAAAAACTCTATTTTTTTCCAAATAGAAAGTGATAATTCCAAAAGTGCCTTTGAACTGCTCCTTAAAAAATGTAGGTGAGAGCAGAGATTCTAGATAAATTTGTCAATTTATGCCCATCGCGGATGCATAGATATCTTTTTGTGAACTTTCTATACTTCTTCTTTCTAGAACTTTTCTCGAAAGTTTTGTCAAAACCGATTTTGCTGCTTCCGAATGTAAGAGATTGTCCCAAAAAGATTTTAGATGATTTGGTGTGTAAATTCAGGCACGTTGTGATTCGTAACCGGTAAATTTTGGAACAGAACTGAAGAGAATATTACTCTTGAAGATACTTGAAAATACTCTTGATTAAATTCTTGAGTATACTCTTGAAGAGAATAATTTTGGAGGTTGTAAAGGAACAGGTGCTGGCATCAAATGGCAGTATGAATTATCATTATCAATATATAATTGTTAGGCATTTTTGTAGTCTTCAACACACTTTACTTTGTTAGCAAATAGATAAGTTTGTCGAGTAATTGGATCGACGAACACTGTCCTATCATCATAGTGAGTAGGAATGCTATCACAACACTGTTCAAGAACCTTTTGTGGTGAGTTTCGTTTTGGACAGTGGTACAGCCAACCTATGCTACCATCTGTGTATAAGAACATCGAGTGGTTGCCAGTTAACATGTATCCAGCTAAACGATTATTTTGGATAGCCCTCATAAGTATCATTTGTTTTTGAGTTCGATCAAGTTTGTATTGCTCTATGACCAAACCTTTCCCTGCTTATTTTATTTGTATGCAATTATGATATATGGAAAAAATCCATTTTTACCTCAAGTTTAAGATCATAGTCTAACTTGTCTTTGTCTAAGTGCTCCCATGCAACAAACCATTGTCGGATGTTCGGATCTGGTCATCAGAAGACTTCCTATTAAGCCCATTTACACTTCGGCTGTTGACAGGATCAATACGAGGTTAAAGAAAAAATTGTTGAAATTTTGTTTTATAAGGTTTGCCAGTCTTCCTATTAAATCCTGTTTAAGAAACATATAAAGAATCTAATTTTGTTCTGTAAAAAAACTCAGGTTTTCCACACACCTTTTCTTTTTCATCAACTACTCTAAATTTTTGTCAATTTCAGCAGGAGAATACGTTCCTGGCACTTCATAGGGCGTCTCGGGTTTTTCACCACTCACTATGAAATACTGTACGTTACCAAGTTCGTTTTCATGTTTAAGCATTTTAGCATTTGGTGAAAATCTTTTAGTGACTATACAATTTTCCGGTGCCTCCCAATTGTATGCAAAGGGGTCGAGTGATGTCGAATGACAACCTCCTTCTGAGAGGACACAAGGAAGTTTTAGTTATTGACTGTTATAGACAGATCTGTCATTAAGATCAATATCGAGTACAATTTCTTGCATCAGGGTTTCAAAAGAAAAATGTTTAATTTGACCACGATTATCACAAAATGTTGATGAATCACGTTCAAGACCAACTCCTTAATTTTTATAGGAGACAGTTTTTATTCCATGTTTTATGTCAATTTCCATTTCATCATCATCAAATTCTGTAACAGTAATTTTCCGAGTTTTGTTAGCATTTAAATATTGTTCAGGCGAAACAATTTTGTATGTTATTATTGGAGCGTTGTGTACAGTTGATGAATGGGAAAATATACCACAATTGTATCGAATGAGCATCGCAGTGACCTTGCACATAAAGGCTTTGACAAAAGTCCAATATGACCGCTGATAAAGTGTTTCATGTGTATCAACCATCTGAATATTTTCGGGTATGATTTTGCATCGAGAAACTTGTGTTAGAGCGTACATTTTGTTTTCGTTCATTTCAGAACAGTCATGATGAATAACCCTAAGTTTGTTAGATACATCATTTTTATCGTCAAAGAGACGTTCAGTAGAGTCAATAACATTAAAAGGAGTACAAAAATAGAAAAGACTGACAACTAAATAAGAAAAATAGAATTTTTCAAAACAATGACATCTTTTCATACTGTTCCTTTTTAGCGCTTCAAACCGGGGGTTAAGGCTGAGAATTCGGGTAATAGACACGTCCAGTAAATGGGTTTTTGGTACCTAAAAAAAAATTAAGTAGATCCGGCTGGATAACGTGATGGCGGCTTAGTCGAGCGACCGAAATTTCGCCTATTATTATTGTTTTCTAAAATTTCCAAATTAGAAGATCCTTGTTCCCATCAATTAGGGCGGAAAGAACTTAAGTTTGGTTCTAGAGGTATTCTAGAATTGTTCAGCGGGTAAGGAGTTGAGCTCCTCGTTCAACTGTCACTGGGCAAATTTAATGGAACTGAAGGTTGGTTGTCACGGCCACCTGAAATTCCTTCGTAATTCCTGAGTCAAAATTGGTAGAAGTTCTATCAAGGTCAAAGTTCTGCACAGGTGGATCTCTTCTTGTGAAATTCTCCACTTGGAAATATTTGGTGTTAGTTGGGCAGTGAAAAGAGAATTTAGTCAAAGGACTGTTGAGTTTATCAATTTGAGTTGTCATTAAGTTATTATAAGATTAGTCACAATTATTTTTATCTATACCATTAAGATTAACTCTAGTATAGTTTCAGTATCTGGGCAGTACTCGACTAGGTGATTTCTATGAGCAACCTTCGTGGTAGCCGGATTCATCTTATGTTAATTCATAGTTGACATTGGTCAATTTTTTAGCTACTGTAAAAGGGCCTGATCTTAGCTCGTGTAGTTTTTTTGACGTCCCTAATTTTGATGGTTTTCAATTAAACTTTTTTTCCAATCTCCAGTGGCTTTCCTAAGTTGTGTTTGTTTCTGTGTTTATGCGCGCGCTTTTTATTTTCTAAGCTCTTTTAATAAGCGTTTTTATATATTTGTTTCAATTGATTTTCTCGCATGAGCAAAGAATTGTTAATAGTTGGTTTTAAGAGTTTGTCAACTTCTGTGTTTTTCGATGTTTGCAAGGTATGCCTGTGAAGAGGCAGGTCTGTACAGAACTTGGAGGAGCAGGTGAGTTGTGAATTTTGTTGTAGTCCCAACTTAAGTGACAGAGGTATCTGTGTTTTTTGTCCGAACACAATTTCATAATGTGATATTCCTGTACTAGCATTTGGAACAGTGTTATGAGAGAAGGCAAATTTTGGTGCCAATTCATCCCATTTATCTCGAGCTTGTTCTAGAAAAATTCGGAAATGTGCTCCTGGTTGTTTGTTTGGGATCTCGACTTTTCCATCAGTCCAAGGTGAATAAGCAGTTCGAGGTGCAGGTGTTATACCTAATTCATGAATATAACTCGCAATATCTTGGTTCATGAATGCCGAACCTTTATCAAACACAAGTTTTTGTGGTATTTCAAAAGACAATATATTAATTTTCTAAAGCTTTTATGGTATCTACTGCGTCAGTGGAACGTACAGGGTATACCTGAAAGAAATGTGAAAATGAATCAACAATAACTAGGCAATGATGTTTACCGGTAGATGGAGGATTTAGAGGTCCTTGTGATCAATTTGGATCTTTTGGAAGTGGAATGGGACTGTATCAGTCCATTTTTCGAGAGGTGCTTCGTTGATGTCTCTCCGTTTTCGTTTTTTTTTTGGCAACCAAGACAATTAGCAAACAAGTTTTCAATCCACCTATACAGTCCGGGCCAATAAAAAAAAATATTTTACGTTAGCAAGTGTTTTATCTAATCCCACATGACCTGCCAATTCACAATGAGCTAACTGAAATGCTTTAAAGAACAATGACAGTGGTACACAAATTTTTAAATTTTCAATATCTGGTTCGTCTGTCTGTTGTTGAATAAATAAGATACAAAACTCAACTTTTCAAAATTATGGCTATAGATTGTCGGAACTCATTTTTTTCATCTTTGGTACTGTTAGTCCTTAATTGGCGAATTTGTTGTAACACAATTTAGTTTGGCAAATTTGTTTGGTCTTTTTTAAATTATTGAAGTACTTAAATCAACTTCCTTAGAGAAGGTTGTAAGTTTATCGATGAGTTCCCTTGCAGCTTTAATTTTTTTGTTTTCAGGAAATTTTTCGGCTAATTCGGTTTTATCTATACATGTACTATTTTTCACAACAAAAACTTTATCGTATTCTAATGGGAACCTATACTCCGATTCTGTTGTATTATTTTGATCAATGTAGAGTTCATCAAAATTTAAGTCCGGCGGCTGGTTATCATTGAACAGCTCAAACTCCGAAATGGGGTCAAAATTTTGTTTGGATGTCTCCTGTTCCTGGTAGAAAGGGATTTCTGTATAGAGGCCAGACATTTCGTCCTCCTCCTGTTCTGATACAGGGGTTTTTCCATGTTCGCGGTGACGTCTGTAATGGTTAATTGATGAACCATACGAGAAATCTTCGAAGATATTATTTATTGAACAGAGTCTGTTTTGATGATTGTTGTACCTTTGCTTTACCAATTTGTCGTTTTTGAAAACAATTTTATCGATTCCTGCTTTGCTTTAAGACTGGAAAAAATCATCTGCTGGTCCCTTTCCATTATCATGCAAAATGAAGTACTTTTCCTCGTTCCCATGCTCTTCGTAACTAATGTCTCTCGGTATCTTTTTTGTGTATAAGTTGATACTTGTCAATGTCTTTAATTTTTACATTACGACTTATGTTGTCGGGAAAAGCTAAGTTCTTCCCCTCAGTCCCGATAATTTTCAATTTCTGAAATTGAGAAATTACTACCTGGTGTCTGAGAAACCTGTGAGAGAGTTTTCTTCTTCTACCCCATAGATACGTTAAAGACTTATGGTCTGTGTACACGTATACGGGATGGGGAGAACCAATTAAGTAATGCTCTTAGGTTGGTAATGCAGATATTACACCGCAAAGTTCGCGTGCTGTGGTGCTCATTTTTTGTTCCTCTTTAGTGTAAATTCTAGAGTTAAAAGATACTATTCGTTTCCCTTCTGGATATTCCTGGACGAGAAGTGAGCCTACTCCTACGGGAGAAGCGTTTACATGCACGTGAAAAAGGTGTTTATTATCAGGTATTGCTAAGATAGTATCTTCGCTAATACTGTCTTTAATGTCATTAAACAGTTTTTAGTGTTCCGTTGTTCAGACAAATTTAGTTTGTGTGCGGGTTAGGCCATAGAATGCTTTGCAGTCAAGGTGAAAATTTTTGATGTACATGCTGTAGCATCCTAAGCAACCTAGATCTCTCATGATATCACGTTTGTTTTCAGGCGACTTGAGTGCTTCCGAATCTGCTACTCGCTTCTTGACTGGCTGTATTTCATCTTTTCCCAAGAACTGTACTTTCCTAGGGAAAATTTTAGTCTTTTAAGGTTGAGCTTCTAACCCTGACTTCCTTAAGAGCTCATGGTACTTGTCAATTATTTGAAACATTTCGGTTTCATCTTGCGCTTGTTGACGTCCATAGAATCCGCGCTCAAATGTATTTCGCTTTAGACCAATTACAAAACTTGCCAGCTGTTTGGTTTTCTCAGTTAGAGGCACTTGGTTATAAGCTGAACAAAGATCACTGGTTGTGAAGAAATTACCTTCAAGTCTAGGTTTGATTCGAGTGGCCATGAATATCGGCTAAGATCTGTTATTGAAGTCAAATATCGGGCGCCTTTGACCAGTTTTACTGTGTTCCCATTGGGTAGGATTATGGTTAGGTTAATAAATTCTGAACCCATTTCTTTATTATTACCCATTTCCCGGATTGCACCTGTTTTACACAGTTGCTCCAAAAAAATTTCTAGTTTTTCCTGATAATGTAACGGTAATTTTGACGGTCTCTGTTTTGTTAAAGTTGAGTTTGGTAAAAGTTTGACATGAATGTTTTGCTTTATCTTGCCAGCATCGTATTTGTGTTGAGAATAAACGTCCTTATTTTTTATTAGAGTTCTCAGTAACTTGTCTAAGTTTTCATCATTGATGTCAGCTTGACTGAAATCAAATTTTTTGAGAAACGTTTGATCTGTTTTGTCAAATGTGTTAGGTTTTTCTTTGGGAAGCTCAACGGGTCTGATGTTCTCATCAGTGGTTTCTATTTGTGGCTTAAGAACCTTAAGGTCGTCGCTAAAGTCTCTTTCTAATTCGTAGTTGTTGGTAAAATCTTGCTGTCTTTTGCGCTTTTCTGTTTTCTTTTGTTTTTCAGGGCTTTTGTTGGTTTCAAAGAAATTTTGAATATTTGAAGGTTTTGGACCCTGTTTTTCACTAACATGGAATATTTGATCCCAATTAGTGTCACTGTTCTTTAGGTGGTTTATGAATGCAAAGTTCTCAACTACAGATTATTATGTGTCTTACTTAATTTCAATGTCTTCCAAACTGTGCTCAATAGGACCCTTTTGAATGACAACCTTGTTGTTTTGAGGATTGTTTAGCATTATTGGCAGATCTTTTTCTTTTCGAAAACAGTGAACATTGTAAGTATAAAGACCTTGAGCTTGCAGTTCATTTCCACTTACAGAGGAGGTTCCTTTTCTGAAAAATTGGTGGTCTAATTGATAATACGCGAGTTGATTTTGGTGCTAACGGTAGCTGCTGATCAAGAGTTACATTTTCGTAGGAACTAACATACGGATGGCTTTTGGTTTGGTATCTAGATAGTTTGACGGCTACTTCAGGGTAAGTTTTTAAATCAATTTTTGGAGTGCTTATGTCAATGGATTTTACAGTGGGTTCAAGGAAGTCCATTCCCAACAAGAGCGGCTTGCAGACATCTTTCGCCTAAACGCATGCGGTAGATTCTACTTGATACTTTCCTTCAATGCCGAAAGAAGTGTTGAAAGTTATTTGTCCTAGCAATTTCAATTTCTCACCATTGACCGCTAAAGTATGATTTTTTGAAGCTTTCATCTCATTTTTTTGTGTTTTGCACAACTCAATATAAGTGTGGTAATTAATTACAGAGCTTAATGCTTCTGTGTCCAATAAAAACGGTGTTTCTAAACCGTTATTCTTATTTTGTCTCCGACGGATTGATATAAATTAATATAAATATGTGAATAACTTGCTCTGCTATTAGTTGTGTTTATGAATGGAGACTTGTCTAGTTTAGATACTCGTCGCGTCGTTGTAGTTGTCTTCGTTGTAATAGCGTCCGGGAGTTTCGATTGTAAAGTGGACTCGAGGGCTTCGCCCATCACTGCTATCTCTTGAACTAGTAACATTGCTTTGTCTAGTGAGTTTCCTATCACGATCCTGGTCTCTACTTCTATCGCGATATCGATTACTTGAACTTGGAGGAGCGTTGCTCTGTCTATCCCTTTTATTCTGCCTATTGCTATCTCTATAAGAGTTGTTTCTGTAGTTACTTTGTCGTTCCTGTGACCGGCCATCGTTGGATGCTGGTCGGTAATTGTTTGAAGAGTTTGATGGGTACAGCGATCGGTGTCGGTGTTCTATACTAGAGTTGTTTTGGTAATTTGATTGATTTTGGTTATAATTATTTATGTGTCTCTCCCTAGATTTTTGGTTGTCATACTTGTTTGATCTGTAATTTTGTTGACCTGGCGAATGGCTCCGACTGCGTTTATAATTATCTTTGAACCTTTCTCGATATTGAGGAGGGTTCCAAATTTCGTTTTTAAAGTCGTCGTACATAAAGCAATATGCCATTGTGTGCAAAATCTAGTCTGGTTTTGTTTAAATCTGGTATTGTTATTTTGTAGGTAGCGTTTGTTTTGTGATCTTTCATGAGATTTGCAATTTCTGTGAGTTATTTCGTTCACCCTTCTATATCTATTTTATTGTCAATACTACACGAGGCGGTACCCGTGAATTCGCTGCTAACGGAAAAGCTTAAGTCCTTAGTTGCTACACGGTCCATTAATTGTTGCCATGTTGCAGCTGGTTTTTCTATTGAAATTTGATGTGCCTTTTGTTTAAGTGCAGGAGGTGTTAGTCCTCTTACAAAAAAACTCCACACACTTAGTGGTACACTGGTCATTGTTAAAATCATGATCCGTCCATCATTTTTCAACTGCTTTTGTTACTCGGTGAATATAATTTTTATCAACTCTTCTGGCTGTCTTTTAATACTCTCCACTTCAATCCCTTTGCTGTACTTATCTTTTGCATCAGTGAAACGAGTAATGAATTTATTTCTAACTTCTTTCCATGCTAATGCTGGTGCTCAGGTTTCAAATCATTGGGCTGCTGACCCACGTAAAACCGAACCGAATAACGCTTTTTGTCTGGCGTAGTATGCTGCTTGCAAGTCAGCATCCGAAGGATCTCTTGTTCCTAGCCAGAACTGGATTTTTCTTTGTATTAAGCTGAATAATTCTTGGGCATCTTCAGATGGATCTAGACCTGTAAATTTTTCTAACGCTATGTCAGGGTACGCAACAACATTTGCTACCATATTTTGTTTTAGTATATGAAAAGAATATTTTTTATGAAAGTACTATTAGTTTGGTTAATTAGTGTAGAAAATATTTTTGCTCTAACAATTGAGTAATAAAACATTAATACTAAGGTAGAAAACTGAACTGTTTGTTTTGTGTTATGAATTTTATTTGTTTAGGAACGTCTAATGATGGTTGTTTGAATTCAAAAATTTTGCCGTTATCAGTGCTAAAAAAATCAACCCAAGAGTACATATTGTTTTGCTCAACGGTAAAATTTAATAAAAAAAGGATAAGTCTTTTCAGAGTGTTTAAATTCAACAGAGTATTGGTGAGTTCTGTTTGTTTTTGAAAATCTAAGTTATTTGACTAATTCTGTTTTTAAAAGTACTTTAACTCTATTTGGTAAACTCGGATCGTCAGGAGAAACGTTGATGTTTTTGTGTTCAATGATTTCTAAAATTTGTAAAACAAACGTGGGAATTTTGTTGGTGGCTCATCCACACACAAGATGATAACATTTATGCTAATTCTATCACACTGTTATGATTTTTTAGAGCAACTAAAACTCCATTAAAGTTTGGGTTAATCCAATTATAATTTATATAAATTTCAATATGTGTTTGGTTAGGAAAATGAGGGTAAAAGCAAAAAAAGTTTCTGTTCTGATCAGTTAAATAGTATGAAACTTTGCCTATTTTGTTGTGTTCCTTAAGACTTATATTTAAATTCTGAAAGTTTACTTTAATATACGACAAATAAATAGAACAGAACAATTGTTTTATAAATTTGTTTTTGTATGAAATTGCCCAGAAAACAGTATAAAAACGTTTAATACGGGATGTTTAGTACATCAGTAGTAGTATTTCAGTAGTGATTTTTGTGCAAAAAGATGTATATATAATGTTCCTAAAGTGCTTGAGTCTGTTAATGACTGTACTTTAGCATGAAACAACACCTTTTTATAGTAATTTTGTGTACAAATTGGGTTAAAAAGCTAATTTACTTTTCAAAAGGCTAATTATTGGCTGAATTTTCTGCAGGATCCTCGATCACACTGTTTTCAGTTTTCAATAGGTTTAGTACATTCTGAAAATTAGGGTTCTCAGGTGCATAAGATATATAGAAATTAGCGGGGTAATTGTGTTCAAACACGTAGAAAATAGCTAAGGTAATTGCGTCAGTGATGAATCGTGTTATTTTACCCTTCTAGTGTTTTCTATTGCTGTAAGATTAAGATATTCTCCAAAAACTATTCCAGTTTGGTCCATGCACTGTTTAGAACCTCTATTGGTGAAAATATACTTGTGAAACCAGCAAAAATAGGGAAATTTTCATCAATTTATGCTATTTTCAGGCTAAGACTTTGTGTTGAGGGGATAAAATTTAGTTTAAACTCGGTTAATCTCTGTTAAATTAGCGCCGAATTGAAATTTATACGGTCGAATTTTGGTTAATATTTACTGATATAATGTAAAAATAACGCTAAATTGGCTAAATTTTGTGTAAAATCGATTAAAATTGGATAAGAAGGATGTTTTTATGACTTAAATCTGATTAGTTCCCGTTAAATTAGGATAAACATGACGTTATTTATGTTAAAATCAGTTAAACATTTGAGAAAATAGGACAAAATGATGTTTATTTGGTTGAAATTTGATTAGTATTACCCCACACGGGTCAAGAAATGGAAAAAAAGAGTGAATAATCGACTGAGGGAGGCTTATTTTTAACCAAAATTGGATAATTAGTTTGAAAATACATAAATGTCAGCTTAAATTTGTAGAAATTTACATATAAATTACATTAAACACGCATTGGGGGATGAATGCTGGTTGAATCCAAGTTAAATTGGTTGAAAATGCTAGATTTTGGACAAAAATTCAGTGAAAACTAGATATATATTACTTTAAATATGATTTGGGGGGGTGAATTTTGGTTAAAATTCGATCATTTAGTGTAAAATTAATAAAATTCAACTGTGAATTTGGCGAAAATCGGTTAAAGTTAAGGCTAACTAGGTGTTGGGGGTGCGGAATTTGGATAATGAGTGGTTATCTGGGGTGTAAATACTAACATTTAACCATAAACTTGGTTAAAATTGGGTCAGAAATAGACTAAAAAGTTTTAGGGGCGGAGAATTCTGAATAGATTTCAATTATTTAAAGTAAAAATAATAAAATTCAACCATTAATTTGGTGAAAATCGGGTAAAAATTAGGTTAAACCGGTTTTGGTGGGATGAAATCTGGTTGAAATTTGGCTATTTTAAGTGTAAATAATAAATTTTAACCCTAAATTTGATGAAAATTGGGTGAAAATTAGGCTAAATAGGTTTTGGGGTGGTGATTTGTGAATAATTTTTGACTATAAAATGTAAAAGTGCTTCAATTGTTATATAAATATACTAAAAATCGGACATAGTTTACCCCTACCCGGGTCAGAACAATTTTACTAGATCAAAGAATGAGTTGCCTGTTACTTTTTTAGTGTAGATTCACTGTATTTCGGCTGTAAATTTGATAACTATTACTCTATTTGTTTGTCTATTAGTATGCTTTCACTTCTGTGGTAGTGATTGTTTTAGTATTTTAATCCGATCGGATAGAAAAACAAAAATTCAGGCTTTATTCTTTCCTCTGGTCGCACCAATTATCAAATTAGGCTGGAATGCTACATTCCCTGGGCTCCATTAAATTATAATGAGTTGAGAAAATAAATTGTTTCGCTTCATTTCTATTTTTAAAACTCAATTTTTGCTTACGGTTAATCAAAGAAGATAAATCATGTTAAAATTAACATTGTCACATTTCACTTCAGTTTGCAATATTTTGTAACTTGACTTCTTCGCAAGTCTGGTTGATGGCGTTCAGAGGAGGACCAAAGAACATTATTATTTCACTGAAAAACAACAAAGGCAACTATATAAAATCCCCATAAGATCTTTATCATACAAAAAAGACCTGCGCTCTTAAAATTTCAACATTCATAACAGCTAGTTTACCACCTTGAAGACTTTTTCAAATTTTTCACTTATAAAATGAACACGGAACCTCCATTTTTATTTCAGTTTAATTTCAAACATCGTCACGGAAAACTAAGCTTAAATATTATTTTTGACTTAACTTCAACCAGCTGGTTGTGAAGGTAACTTACTAGTCAATTCTTAAACAGATATTCGAGCAAACAAAAAAATTGATCATAAGCTTTAGCAATTTAAAGAGATTCGGAATCAGCTAATGAAAATACTTGCAAGACAGCTACAGCAATCCACTCAAGGTCACATTGCATTCTAAAAAAACCTGCTGAAATGTTTTTGCAAAAGTAAATGAACAACATTGCTCAGAGCTTGACTCCTTTTTTGCTACTATCGACTTGGTGTTTAAATTCTGTCATAGACTACATATTTTTATCCTATAACTATCTTAAGCAGCTCTTAACTTGGCGTCAGAATATTAATTGCAGGGATTGCCACTACTTCCGACTTCTGCACTGATTTTCTCGGGATGACACAGCTTTATTTTATCAGCGACAACCGTTTAAAAAGTTTTGCTATAAAATCCCAGATTGAGACCGAATGGTCTCCAAAAAAGACACCGTAACATTACAATCTAAATACTCTCGGCAGTATAACTTGATCAGATTAAAACTCCATGATGAGCCCATAATTAAGTCTACTTAAACAACCATATTCAAATAGCATAGTTTTGTAGCTATCAAATATCCGAAGACAAACGAAAAGCTAACTTCTCTATCTTATTACACAGAGGCCTGCTTGGATATGCAAAAAAACGAGGCACAGGCATACACATTAACACGCGAGCATATATATACAAACCCATATACTCACCCACCATCACCACCACCACCACATGCGAATGCTTTGCACGCGCATACTTCGTCACTCGCGCACTTATACGCACATTCGCCCTAACACTCATCCTCTCATACATAATATCAACGCAAACACAGGGGCAAAGTGTTTTAATCGGATCAAGTTATACTGCCGAGAGTTATTAGATCGTACTGTTACGGCGTCTTTTTTGAACGATAAGTTCACGTAGTGAAGCAATAAGGGGAACGAAGTAGTAAAAACGAAGCCGATCCGAAAAGTTTTTTAGAAAAAATTTTTTTGCATGTACAGAATTTTGAATTCTTTTTGTCTCTTTTTTGTCTTCTTGTGTTTCAATGGTACCTATTTGCAGTTATTTCAGGCTTTAGTATCAGTTAAAG
>NW_027453483.1:0-16488 GCF_964194025.1 Convolutriloba macropyga | reverse complement strand
CTGATTCAGGGATAGTGAATATTAGCTATAAAAATTGATGAAATATCATAACCATATTCCCGAAAACCCCATAAGATTTGCAGAAAAATGTCAAACAATTCGGATACCCTAATTGAAAAGGTTTTCGGTTTTCAAACATAGGAAATCGTCGGTCTCGTCGTTTAGTTCTGGCCAAAAAAGACCGGATATCATATGAATTTTTCTTTGCTACCGTCGATTTTGTTCGGTATTGTATTGAACATACAAAGGTTCGGTATCGTCGTTTATAAACGTAAGACCGATTCAGTATCGTCGTTTCTAAATGTTAAAGAGATTCGGTCTAGTTGTCTTTAAACTTAAGAGAGATTCGGTAAATTATCAAGAGACCTCAGGATTTATTAATTTAAGGGTCTGAAAAACAGATTACTCCAGCAGACCCAGCAATCAAACGATAGGTATTTCGCACTTTGAAAGTTAACCAACCGTCACAAACTTTGCTGGCCAACGACAAGAAAGTGTGTCAAAAATCTGTGAATGCGTATTAATCAACACAATTCTCAGCAATGTTCAACAAGTATGCTACATTTTTGAATTCAAAGGAAATCAAGAAACTTATACTCGTTCATTTGTTTTTGTGAATGAGCTAAAAAAGAATTTATAATGAATTTGCACATTTCTTCAGAATTTTTCTAAGAAGAAAGCTTGAAATTCCTGCAAAACAACTGTACCGTTTGACTATATTTTATACAAAAAAACTAGTTTTTAATACTGAAAACCAACAACGTCTAAAACGGAAGACACCGACGATCTTTTACGTTTAAATAGCGAACACACGCAATCTTCTCTCTTGCGTCCAAAAACGACCAAACCGATTTTTTTTACGTCTGAAATTGACCACAAATCTAACATACCGAAGCTTGCATACTTTTGAAGCCAAAGATACTAGATTTCTTACAAAATGTCTGTCGTTTTTGCTCGGTCTTCTAAACTAGGGTACTACGATACTACTACAGCCCGAATTTGCGTGTCATACTATTTCAGCGCCTGTGAAGACGACAATCAGATGATCAATAGCAAACATTAGTGCATCATTTAAATCATTTTAAAATCTAAATTCTCGACTACCAGGAGCGCGACCCGAATGACCTATTGTCTGGTCACTATTTATGGTCCTCAGCACGGCTCTGTCTCCGACGGTTTTCTGGCTGAGCAGAATAGTGCTCCGACTGCCATATATCCGGCCAGCGAGTTATGCAGTGTAACCAGTAAAATGTCTATAAATACATAGTTAAAGTTGCTATTATAGACTACACATTGTCGAAATAGTGGCAAACGAAAAATTGGGAACTTCTAAAAACATATCATGCTAATTCAACTTCAGAACGGCGACCCCACATAAAATTGCGTTATCGGAATTATATTATAATACCTTCCCTTCAAGAAATACAAAAGAATTTATAGGAAAGGTTTTATTAATGAAATATAGCTATAGTTTTAAAGGAGTCTGAGACTGACATCGGGCTAAAGTGGGGGGGGGGTGTTAATTGAGTTCATACGCAAGCACCATAATTTTATGCAGCACCATAAGTTGAATTTGTGTAGTAAGTCCACTTTAAATTTCGGGATTATGGGGGGAGGACGGTTTGGTCCAACCTGTCAAACGTTAGTCAGACTGAGACTAGAGAAGATGGAGTAGGTTGAGACAAGGCACTTTCTCAACAAATTTTGTGAAGACATCAATGTTTACTTTAAATGCGTCCTCACGAGCTCAAAATTTTTTACCAATCCATTCCGTTATAGATCATATAGATCATTTTTTAGCAAAACGAAAACTACGAAAAATGACGCTCTAAATTATCAGGAACACCCAAAACAAAAAAGTCACCAGTCAGCATCTGAAAAAAATCAATTAAAGAATAAAATGACAAATGTATGTACGTTAAGTTTTGCTTAAAATATATTATCTTTTAGTTCACTATCAAGAAAATTTTAAGCCGTGTGAGTCTCTGGAAAAATACAAAATAACCAACGAATGATAAGGTACATCAAAAAGTGAACTTAATGTGGACGTTTTGACCTTTTTAAAAAAGGATTAAGAGTCTAAAAACATAATTTTTTATCATTGAAAAACAAAAAAATGAAAAATGTACATTTACAGTAAACCCAGCAGCATTAAATCCCAAAATTTACCAATACAGTAAAACGAACGCAGAATAATTGAAAATTTTCTAAGAAACTGAATCATTAGATCAGTGGAGCAAAAGCAACAAATATAATTTTTCTTCTAAGTAATCGCTAAAAACTTGAATTTTTTGGTCAATTAATCATACATCTTTGCGAGGTTCGGTAAACTGTTACTGCTATTTTTAAATTCTTCTGAAAAGATTATCGTCTTTAGATATGCCCAAATTTCCACCCAATTTAAATGCTTTTTTATTGGTTAATTAGATTTTTGGAAAAATATAGGAAATGATTTTTCTAACTTTATTGGGCTTTACCTGCTTATCGAATATCTCGCGCTAGTACCGCATTGAGAAATAAGTGCATTTTTTTCAACTTGTTGTCCCCATTTTTTGCTCTAAGAGATATATTATAAGAAACCATATAGCTCTTTCTGTAAGAACAGGTTATGTTTCTTTTCTGGGAGATTATTTCTCAATGTTCTGATGCTCGCGAAATTTTTGAGATCAACTGCTCCTTTTTTACCCAATTAAAAAATATTTTCGTTATTGCTCGGATTTTGTCTGATAATTTTGTGATAGGGCAAATGTATCTTTGGCAATTTTGGATTTCTTTAGGTTGAACACAAACAAGGGAGAAAATAAGAACCTACAAAAGGGGAAATATGAACCTACCTTCTCCGCATTATTAGATTTCGATCAATTATCCATGAATGACAGATGACAGATTGGATATCAAATCTCATTGATTCACTTCGCATTTGTCAGTAATTTTCTTAGAAATAAGGTTTTTTGCTTCAGATATTTCACCGTGCGGTAACAAGATATTATTTTTTTTTTCAGAAGCCCACTAGAGTATTGTAGATATTTCAAATTTCTTCCAGCAGTCTACAAATTTCAGGCTTGTATTTTTTGATATTATATGGATTACAGCTCCCTCTGTCTTTGCTTTGGCGTTATAGTGTTTTTTTGGTATTGATTGCGATAGCGCCAAATATTCGGTATTATAGATAAGAAAAACCAAAAATCTTTCTGTGAATGAATAAAATCAGTGAAAGGTAAATCTGCATCTGGTTTTTCCAAAACAGTTGAATTAGTGAACCAGTGAGAGATATCTTAACTTGCTATGAAATTATTATTCGATCTACTCATGGTTTTACTTACTTTAATTTTGAACATTCTACATCCTACTCAAGTTTTTTTTTCGTTAAATTTCCGGGGAATAAAACCAATCTGTTCCATTTGATGACAAAATAAAAAAGTAGGACGGGTCAATGTTCAAAAGAATTGTCTCTTGTTTGGTTTTCGGAAGGCGAAACATTTTGAATTGGTCCTCTGTTCGTAAAAATTTGAAATAGTAAGCCGATGGGTTGGTTGAATGATTTAATGGCCATTACGATAGAAGTTGTTTTTGTGTACCGGTCTACAGTTTGTAATCCTAATCCGAGCTGAAGGCAAAACCTGTGAAACTGGAAAAAATATCTTGAAAACTTCAATTAAACAATAAGAATTGGTCATAGCTTAATGTCTCTTCGCAACCTACTTTGATGTGAAAGTTATATATTGCTTTACAAATATCATAACAACTCTTATATATCTTCCAATAGTTGCAATTTTGCAATAGTCTTGCGGACTTGGAACATCCTCTCAGAAAAGTAGGAAGTTTTTTTGTCCGACTTTTGGATTGATTCCGAATAAATTCAATTTCAAATATTTGATTGAAATAGATGATCCTTATGATTTTGGAAATTGGTCAGTATATGGATAGTAATTTTGATGAAAAGACCATTTTTTCCAAAAAATCCCGTTTGCCCATACACAGTCGGTCCGATCAAGGAAACAAAAGTTGCGCTCCTGAATTGATATATATTTGTTCGTAATTTAGTAGCAAACAAAAAAATAACACTAGATTATAATTGATAATTAATTCCAATCTGTTTTTTCAACTGTTTACCTCGAGAGTTAAGCATAATACACAGCACGCTGAAATCAAAATTACACCAAAAAATGCGATAATAAATCACCAGCAAGATCTCAGAAATGTGTTTAGAACATTTTCTTGATCAACGTTGGCAGTTAACAAGAGAATTGAGATAAGCTTGTTGACCTAAAACTGTAACAAACAAAACACATAGCCAAAGTAATGTTTTTTCCCAAGAGGTAGCATTAAACTACTTTAGAAACAATGAACGTTTTTAAATACGCGGAATTGAAAAACATGAAACTAATAGCTTTCTATAAGATAAAGTATTTTTGAAAACTAATTATCTCCTGACCCAATTTTTCTCTGATTTCAAAGCTAGTGAACTGAAAAAAAAATAAAACTTTTGAACTTTTGAAGATGAAAATTGAATTAAAAGTATCAAATTTTATCATAAAATAAGAGGCCAAAATCCCTAAACATAGGCTGTTTTAACGTCGCAATGTCCATTGTTTTGTGTCTGTACGTATAATAGCTGCTACAATTCATGTCAAAATTCCTGTTGTAATTAAATTTCGAAGCATTTCAAGAACTAAAATAAATTAGCTGCTACAATTCATGTCAAAATTCCTGTTGTAATTAAAATTCGAAGCATTTCAAGAACTAAAATAAATTAAACTATTCACAACTGTGAACAATTATTTTGAGAGAGGTTTGCCCATCTCGACGTAATCTGCTCTGAGAGAACAGTGTTGGTGAAAGACAATTCAGAATATTCATGTATTCTGCTGTTCCAAATAATTTCTTAAAATTCTTCATCATACACTTCGCTTGAAAATTAGATTTGCTATCTTCAAATTCATTAAGACCTTTCGGTTTTAACTCCAGTTCTGTTCTATTTCTAGCTCCTTTCTTAAAAATACTGTATACTAACCCTAGTTGAGAAGACCGAACAAAAACGACGCAAGAAATGTTCGGTATGTTCGGTTTCCTACGTAAGAAATGGTCGGCATGTTCGGTTTGATCGGTATGATCGGTTTCAAATGAAAGAAATTGTCGGTATGTTCGGTCTAGAAAGTAAGAAAGCTTCGGTATGTTCGGTTTTGCGAGATTCGGTATGTTCGGTGCGGAATGTAAGAAAGATTCGGTATGTTCGGTTCAGCCAGATTCGTTATAATCGGTTTCAAACGAAAGAAATTGTCGGTATATTTGGTCTGGAACGTAAGAAAGCTTCGGTATGTTTGGTTTTGCAAGATTCGGTAGGCAAACGAAAATTGATATACAAGAGTCTCCCGGGTCTAGGTGTCACCGCTAAAAATTGTCAAAAGATGTAAGGTTTGCGGTGATATTGAATAAAATGTATAAGATTTGCAATGAATGCAATCAATGCGCCTTTGCTCTTGCTATAATTTACATTAAAACTATACTTGCAATTTTACAAAAATAAATCAGTTTGGTGCAAGTGGAATGTGTTCAAAGGAGGCAAAAATTGTGCAAATATCAAATTTTTTTTTAATCATTTAAAAACCGACGATACCGATGCTTTCCTACGTTTAAAAAACGACGATACCGATGCTTTCTTACGTTTAAAAAACGACGATACCGATGCTTTCTTACGTTTAAAAACCTACAATACCGATGCTTTCTTACGTTTAAAAACCGATGATACCGATGCTTTCTTACATTTAATAAACGACGATACCGAATCTCGTTTGCGATGAAAAAACGACGATCCCGAATCTGTCCTACGTCTAAAAACGACGATACCGATTCTTTCTTACGTTTAATCACGAACAAAAACGACGATACCGAATTAAGGGCTTTCGTTGTTTTTGGCTAGAAAAAAACGACGATACCGACGGTTTCTTACGTTTTTCAACCGAAGATTTCTCAACTAGGGAATACACAATTCATTGGCGATTCCCTTGCAAAATTTTCGTTGTCAGCAACAGCAATTTCTTATCTAGATTGCATTGGATTGATTGGCAGTTTAGTATTATCAACAATTTTAGGATGAAACCATTTAAAATAAACTCAACAGATTACTTTGGCTAAATTCTGCATGAAACTGGAGTTCGCATGATTTGACACTAAATGAAAGTATTCAGGTCCCTTGTTTGTGGTTGCTTTTAAACCTCCAAAAAATCATATAGAATTGCTTATATTTCAGGGTCTTCAAATCATTAAAAACAGACATCAGACAGCAAGAATACCTTTTGAGACCGAAAAAGTTTATAATTGGTCGAAATTCAAATACTGTCAGAACTAAAAAACTTTACAAGTAGTAGTATTCTCTAAACTCTCCATCAACCCAACGAAAGTTATAGCGTCATACCCACAAGCATGGCTATTATCACATATGAGGTGCAAAATCGGCATTTTTTGATATATTGTCAATTATTGTTAAAATTCTAAAATTGCTTATTTTATGATAATTTAGGTGTTCATTAAAAGTCAAATGCCATACTTTTGAGGTTTTTAGCGCTACGTAAGAGCCATCCGTGATTATGTCAACAAAAGTAAAAATTGCAGTAATTTTACACCTATTATGTAAAGATTTACTCAATTCACCTTACTTGATCAACTAATCAGAAACAAGTGACAGTGATGTTATAAGTAATATTTACCTGATTTTTTAATTTATCCCAATTGTTTGAATAGTGCAACCATATTGTATTTAGAGCCATACGGTTATCACGTAACTCTAAATACCTCAAATGTACGGCATCTGATTGGTTAATCAAGAAAGTGATTTAGGTCCTTGTTTAAACAGTGAATGTCAAATTACTGCAAAAATACTTTTGTTGACATAAGCATGGATGGTTTTTACGTAGCTCTAAATACCACAAATGTACGGTATCTGATTGGTTTATAGAAAGTGATTTAGGTCATTGTTTACATAGTCAATGTCAAATTACTGCAATAAATACTTTTGTTGACATAAGCACGAATGGTTATTACGTAGCTCTAAATACATCAAATCAACGGTATTTGACCTTTAATGTTCACCTGAAGTATTATAAAATAAACAGTTAGGAAATTTAACAATAAATGACAAAATATCGAAATATGCCTATTTTGCACCATATAAGTGCTAATAGCCACATTTGTGGGTCTTATGAAATAACGTTAGTTGGCTCATTGATTGGACTAGAGGTTACCCTAACCGTGTGCTATAACCTCGGGTCCCTCGGGTTTTCTCCTCCAAAAATTGGGGGGAGTGGACAAAATTTCGGTCCCAACTGGTAAAAACTTTCAATTTTGACCAGTTTTGAGGTTTAACACATTCTACGGCTCTTTCAAAGGCTACTTCTTGATGTTTGATGGCTTTTGTAGTTGATTTGAAGTGGCGCCAACATCAAGTAGGATCTGTTTTCTCTCTCGGAAACACCATCGCAGAATGCTGGCGCTAACTTCACGACTGGCCGGTTCAGCTCTCCGGGTGCCATTTTGACTCTCGCTGATTGCACAACACCGTCGTTATCAGAGTAGATCTCAATGATTCGTCCTAGTTTGTACTCACATCGTTTCACAGAATCATCTGCTAGCCATACTAACTCGCCTTCGTTCAGTTTTAGCACATGTTCTTTTGACCTTTTCGACCTTTGGTTCCTCTGTGTGAGGTATTCACGAATTAACGTTTTCCCTATCATGTCGGCATAGGTCGAGCCGTTTTGAAAGATTGTTTCAGGTCTTGATAGCGTTCACTGGACGTCTTGAAGGGTGCACTCGCGTTCTGTCGTCCTGGGAAGAAGTGGTTAGGTTAAGTGCTGTCAAATCTTCTGGATTGTCACTTACAGCTTACAGGGGTCTTGCGTTGAGAGTCTGATCTACAAAACACATGGTTGTGCTCATTGCCTCGTCGGTCAGGCTTCCGTTGTCCAAAAGTGCAATCATAACTTTCTTGAACCAGTATTTCCCGATTCCACCACAGAATGGGCTCCAGGTGGATTGAATTTCCGAACAATCTTTTTCTGAGCTAAGTCACTCTCAATCTTAGCCTTTTCGCAATCGCTCATGAATGCTTTCAGCTGGTTGGCAGATCCAACGAAATTTGTTTCGTTGTCGCTGATGATGGTAGTTGGGTAGCCACGTCTTGTAATGAATTTTTTCACTGCAGCTAGACATGACTCGGTGTCCAATGAGTGTGCCATTTTGATGTGAACTGCTCTCGTTGTTAGACAAATAAAGAGGCACTACCATCTTTTCAAGGTACGGTTTAGGAACTTCACTTCGATGGGTCCGAAGTAGTCAACTCCGGTATTGGTAAATGGGAACACATGTTCATCAAGTCATTCTCGGAGTAGGTCTGCCATCGGTGGATGGATTGCTTTGGCGTTCATGTGTCTGCTTTTGATACATCTCGACTTGATTTTTCTTAAAATGTTTCGCAATGCAACAAACCAAAACTATTGCTGACGAATGTTTCTTACATACTCTTTGCCTTCATGTAGGTTGTCTCGATGTGCTTTCTCCAACAGAAATTGTACAACTGGATGTTTCGCTGTTGACAATATTGGGTGTTTCGCATTGTAATCAAGGTGTAGTGCATCAGTCGACATTTCACTCCTATTGTTCCATCTTTTTCTGTAAAGGGTGATAGTTTGGTGATTTTCAATGTTTTGGCGATTTCTTGGCTGATTTCTATCGACTTTGAAACATTCGGGAAGATTTTGTTTTGAACAAATCGAAACAGTATTTTCTCTGCTTGATGAATTTCGTCTGCTTTAAGGGGTCCCTTCTCATTCGTCTCGAACCTCAAGCAGTAGGCAGTGAATTTTCTAATTCGGTTGAAGGTACTGTCTTGTCTCAAGTTAAATAGTTGGTACAGTTTATTTTCTGTGGCTACAGTACTGGTAACTTGCTCGAGTTCGACTTCGTTCTCTTGACACCATGGCTTTTGCCATTTAAGTTCGCTCTTTAGTAGCCATGCCGGCCCGTTTAACCACAAGGGTTCCTGGATATTCTGGTTCCGATGTTGGTAGATTTGACGACACAATTGACGTGTCTCTATTGATCCATCGATGAGATCTCCAGTAATTCCGCTGCTCCGTTTGCAATAAACACCTGCTGTTTCTTGAACGCTGCTTAGAGCCACTGTAGCAACGTTGATGAGTCGAACCAATGATAGATTTTGTCAATTCTGACATCATGTTTGCTGAGTATTTGCTTTCTGAGACGAACTCCGTAAACTTAGGCCTGGAGTTCTAACTTAGGTATTGTCATGTTTTTGATGGGTGCCACACGACATTTCCCTATCACGTAGGCCAGTCTTAACATCGCTTCATCTTACAGATATGCCACGATGCAAATTGCCTCTTCTGCGAAAATGTGAAGTCTTTGTTTTGAACACCCGTTTTCGAAATGATCTTGATTTGTTGTCCTTATTTCTCTCAACTCAAAGCAACAATCAAGGAACAATTCTTTGTCCTATGCATAACCCATTGCTGCCAAAATGCTTTTAAGTAGAAACGACAGTGGTATGGTGAATGGTGAACAAATCCAATAAGCCAGTCGAACACTGCTGAGATAAACGATATGAGTATTTTTGCTGAAACTTCTTGCTCAGTTCCAGGACAGACAAGGAGACCTTCTGTATTCAGATTCCAGTTGAGTCCAAAAATTGAAGATGATATTGCTTCTGCTTCGAAAGTTTTCACAACTTTCGTTGACCTGTCTGTCTCTGGGAACTGTGATTTGACTTGTTATCTGGATAACTGTCACTTGTTATCCATTTCTTCAATTTTAATCCACTTTTGATGAGGATGTCTTTGACTTTCTGGTAGAATTCGATTGCTTCTTGAGGGGTTCTGACTGACTTGAGGAAGTCGTCAATGTAGAATTATCGCTGAACCGTTCTGACGAGACTTTCGTCGTTGACTGCATTATCTTTCGCCACTTGATGCAAAGCGAAATTTGCACAAGTCGGCGAGTTTTTCGCCCCGAAAACGTGTCGTGTGTACTCGTAAACTTCAATCTTTTGCTCTGGTTCTTCTCGCCAGAGAAATTGTAGACATCGGCTGTCGTGTCTTGGGACAGTTATTAGAAGAAACATCGCTTCTATGTCGGCTGCTAAAGCTATTGGTGTTCTCGGAAGCAAAAAAGTTTCCTCTCAGACGCTGCAACATGTCTTGTCCAGATAGAAGTTTGTTGTTAAGGGCTACGCCTCGATAATTTGGCGCTGCGTAGCATTCTCTTCTGACTTCTTCAGGTCTATGGGTTTAATGACAGGATGATGTGTCAAATACCATTGCAGTTTGTCTTTGGTTTCATTCAGTTCCTTTTGATCAATTTCCCAAACATATCCAGTGTTGACATCCGTGTCAATGGTTTCTTGGTAGCTCTTCTTTAGTATTTCGTCTCTCTGCATTTGCCGTTTTAGAGACTTTAGTTGCCCCATTGCAAAGTAGAAAATGTTCGGTAAGTTCACTTTGTCGTGTCGCCACAGAAGTCCAATTTCGTATCTTTCAACGTTGAATCGCGTTGTTTGCTTCTACGACTTGATTGCTCTTGCTCGTTGTTCGAATGTTCGGTTACATCACAGTTTGAGGCTTAGCACTCGATATCCCACCACTTAGTCAATTAGTTTGCAGTTTATCATCTGCAATTGATGTTGCCGTTGATTTGCAAAAGTTGATGCCTGCTTCGCTGGTAGCGGACCACTTAAGGCCCAGCCAATTTTGGATTTACCTGCCCAAGGTGCAGCTTTGCCATCTGACTTCTTGCATTCTAAAGGCTGATGAATTTCGTAATAATCTTGTCCATGAATTGCTTGAACCTCATTTAGATTGTAGGTCTGATTTGGCAAGTTCTTCAGATGTGGGTAAGGGTCTTTCAACTCTTGCGGCTCCACAATATGGTATTCAATCTTTAAATTCTTATGAACATAAAATTGTTGTCAAGGGTCCAGTTTTCTTGTGTGCTGAAACCGCTACCGGCACTATTTGCATCTTGACATCTTGTGATCCCTGGATTCCTGCTACTGATAAGGACGCTTTTCGGCCTTGAAATTGAAGTTTAGACACCACTGACTTTTCTACAAATGAAATCGAGGATCTTGAATCTCACGTTGCTAGTATATTTAGGCTTAAGTCTCTGTTTGCCAGCTTGAGTGTCGCTGTATCATCTGAGAAAAGTCTGTTGTGTCGCCTTCCACAGCTGGGTACACTACATGTCCTGCTTTTGCAGTCCTTCGACATGTGACCTGGTCTCAAACAATTGAAACATTCGGAAATTCTGGACACGCTCTCGTCGTTCATTTACTTTCACTGATTTGAACTCTTCACACCTCCAAATAGGGTGTTGTCCAATTTTGAAGGAACATTCGAGTTTCTTTGGTTTGCTTGACTCTTCAGCGACTGAAGCAAAGGTACTCGTCTTCGGTTTATCACGGCTTTAGTTTTTATTTCTTTCAAAAGACAGGTTTTTGTGATACTGAAATACCGCTTTTATCATATAAACTTGTGCTAACAATTTTATTTGAGTTACTGCTTTTATTATGTGTTCTTTTTTATTGAAATTCTGGGTGTAGGTCGTTAGTAAGAGTAAACAAGAATAGGGATATAGGATAGGGTTATAAAAATGACAACATTTGATTAAAAAAATGGAAGTTTTTAGGTATCCATAATCAGTTCAGCGAACTGTGGGACCGAGTGCACTTCGAGTCACAAGTAAGAAACAATTCTTTGGAGAGTCTTAGCAAAAAAATTTCTTAAAATTTTGTTCGTTACTAAAGGGACTGCAGTTTAAGACGGTACCTTTTACAGCGAAAAATTTGCGACTGGTGTTGCCACCAATTTTTTAACCAAAAAATTGTAAAAAAAGCATTAATAAAACCTTTGTATAACGCTATAGTCAACAATAAAACGCAATTGTAGCAAACTTTTAATTTATTCCATATTTTTTCTAAAAAATTTCTGTATGTACAGATGTTTTGTTCTTTGTCAAAAAGTAATCCGCTATAATAAATAGAATGGATTTAAAGATTTTAAGAAGGTGGGATCTACAAAGCAAGCAAAAGGCGAATAAAGAAACCATTTCATAATTCCTTCATTTGCAGACGTGCTTTATAATCAGTTTTTGCTACTTTGCAAACAAACAATTCCTATAGGAAACACCTGTCAATCATTACATTTAACATCACAAAACAGTAATGTTTTACTTTATTCAACGATGAAATTTTTTTAACTGCAAAGAGCGACGTTGTTCTCCTTTGAAACTATCATGGTGAAAAAAAATAGTTTGATATATTACTGTCTAATGTTAACAAAAAAACGAAGTTCGTCTTTTTTTATGTAATTGATATTGCATACCAGTGAACATAGCTAACAATCAATGCAATGTATCAGTTCTGATGTTATTGTTTTCAGAAACAGTTGCTCAGCGATTTAACTGAAATTAATGCAGTTTATTTTAGATAAAGATACAATGCATTTTCTTGAAAAGTCCCAGTTAAGAGGACGAAAAAAGAAGGTTGTTCGTCTTCAAAACTATCCTGGTGAAAAAAAGTTAGTCAAACTCAGACATACTGTTTTTAGAAGAAATCAGTGCACTTTCTGAGAAGATGAAACAAAGATGCAGATTTGTGTACAACAGAAATACTAATCCAAGGATCACACAGAAAAATAGTATTTCTTTTCAAACGTTTTTTAAATTTTTTTTTCAATTATTCTCAAAGTTTTGTTGCTTTGCTCCATTATTTATGAAAATAATACGAAATGTCTATATTTTATGTTCTGCTTTGGTTTTTGGTGAGAATTTTCTTGTGAATCTGTAAGTTCAAATTTGTTTGACAGCTCAGTTCACAAAATACCTCAGAAGAAGCCATTGGTTTTCGTCTCTTGTTCAACAATCAAAATAACAAAAAAAGGACACAATATAACTCATTAGATTTACAGATGATTTGATCGCGTGGAGACATCAAACAAAAACCTCGATGAGAGCAGTAAGTGACTTACATATAGTGTCAATAAAGTGTCAAGATGAGTATGCTTTCCAAAAAAGAACCCTTAATCTTCAAGGGAAACAGAAAAAAAAACACAAAAAAATTTTTGATATACATGAATTAAATTTTCTGCTGCCATAAAGACAATCAGTTGAAGTTGTTATTTGACCAATAATTCTCCTAATAAGAAAACTTTCCAGAAATTGAACCATTTTTACATTTATTTTCTTTCAATTGCAAGGAACTTTTGTAAATTAGAACTAAATTAGTTTTTTTTGCTCAGTGTATTTTGCCCATTAATGGTTATTTATTTGGAAGAGAAAAGTTTTTGAACTTTTGTGTTTAGAACAGATACGCGAAGCTAACAAGGATAGATTGTTTCAAAACAAAATACCTTTGTGTAAACTTAAGTTCGCTCGATGGAAAAATTGCTCAGACTGCTCCAATTTTTCATTGGCTCTGCAATCGTGAGTTTGGATGACATATGTCTATTTTCATTAGGTAGATTGAACGAAATCAATGTTTTTATATCTGTTTATTTGATTCCATTAAACTTCAAGTAATAAAAATAAATTGGCACTCGACTGTCATAGAGTGGGTAAAAAATGTTAGTGAGTTAGTTGGCTTCAAGTTGCAATTTGATTGGTTTTCTTGGTCTATGCAATGAAAAAAACTTTTATACTAAGTCTCTTAATTGTATTTGTGTATCTTGATCCATTTAAAATTCGGATTTTTAAAACGTCTTAACAAACGGATCTAGGTTTGATCAAAAAATCATCAAAAAGTGCGTCAATGTATTTTGCGGGGAACTTCTCTGTTATGGATTATCTGGAAACAGCTAAAAAAAATCATCAGTGCCCTAATTGAAGAAATTTTTAGAATTTCAATGAAAATTTCGTAATAAAAAACGTTGGTAGAACATCTTTCAACCACAAGAAAATTCGACGGTTTTGTCCTTGTTATTGCCTCTATACGTTAAAAAAATCGTGGTTATGTACGTTTTAAGAGGGTTGGTTTGTGAAACTTTTTTTAGAGGGTTGATTTGTGAAATTTTTGTTTTTGCATGGGGTAGGACGTCACTGGAGCAAAAAACACAATATTTTTTAAATTTTTTCTTCCTTGAAAATATTATTTACTGTTTAGAAACAGTTAGATGTCAAGATGATGCTGTGCTCGACGAAATTTTGATCGATCGAAGGAGACTCAAAAGCGAAATTGAGCGAAATTGACTCGTTGACTTGTTGACAAAGCTTATTTTGTGAACTTTTGTTAGTTTTTTTAAAGTAGCAGGTATTACAACAATAGAAAATCGGCTCAATACACCAGTCATGACGCTATGATCAGATTTAAAAGAAATCATATCAAATTTGGGCTTTAAAGTCCGTGAAATGAACAAACCGATCTGTCCAAAATTCTTTTAATATTAGCGTTCTTGTGATTCTCCTTCTTATTATCGACATGTTCCGATGAAGCGATCCATTGAACTAGGTCTTTAATAAAAGAGGAATTGTTATTGATTTTGAGCTTAGGTTGTATAACTCTGCGTTGTTTAGGTCCGGAGATTCACGTCAGCTTTTTCAGCTGAAGAGCAGCTTGCGATTTACAACACGCAATTCAAACAATCTCAAATAGAAGCAATCTTGCGGTCTATAAAGATGACTTACGGCTTCTTCAACTGCATTCTGATAATTGTACTCATAAAGCCATTCCAGCAGCCAATATTGTCGGTTAAAATCTGGTTTCTGAAACAACTCGGCAGAAGTTAAAAGCAAAAATCTTCCTAACTATTCCCGTACCTATGGCTCACGAGGACAATCAGTACTGACTCGGAATCTTTTCAGTGAATTTTCAATTTTCAGTACTGATTCAGAAGGATTTCAGAACCAAATGTGAAGTGATTTATGAATTTCTTTGAATTACAGCAGAATTCAGAAGAGTATGGTCGATATTCCTCTGAATCAGAAGATAATTCAGAATGAATCACTGAATTAGCTCTGAATCAGACAAAATCAGTGTAAAATTGACCTGAATTCCCAGGTTGAGGTCCCAGACGGAAGCAAGTATGTCCAGACCGAAGATGAACGCACGAGGGGGGCGTCGTGCGTTCAAAATTACATAGTCTGGAAACATCAAAAAACGCACGAAAGTCTGAACATGAACGCACGAAAGTCTGTCGAACGCACGAAAGTCTGGACATGAACGCACGAAAGTCTGGACATGAACGCACGAAAGTCTGTCGAACGCACGAAAGTCTGGTCATGAACGCACGAAAGTCTGGACAGGAACGCACGAAAGTCTGAACACGAACGCACGAAAGTCTGTCGAACGCACGAAAGTCTGGACATGAACGCACGAAAGTCTGGACATGAACGCACGAAAGTCTGAACATGAACGCACGAAAGTCTGGCGAACGCACGAAAGTCTGGACATAGGCAACTTCCGTCTGGGACGGTCTGGACATAGGTACTTTCCGTCTGGGACGGTCTGGACATACTTGCTTCCGTCTGGCACCTCAGCCTGTGTTAGAGTCTGACTCAGTACTGAAATTGACTTAGAGTTAGGTACGTTTTTCCTTACAATGTCGTTGAGCAAAAGCTGAAAAAATTCACTCCAGACAAATTTTTTAAACAAAGCTATATATACACTGAATTTTGAAATAAATACCAATGAGGTTAACCGAAAGTCCTATGAAAGAACTTAGCGCTATATTTAAAGAATGTTTTACGATGAAATAAACTCACTAAAATTGAAATTGCACTCAAAATTTTACTGAGCACTACTAATGCAATTAATGCTGATTGTCAAAAGCCAGCCTACTGTTCACCTCGGCCGTTTTAATCTTTGGATAAACTCTTAAACCGGGCTGATATGTCAAGTGACATAAACGGAAAGTTTTGTAAGAATTGAGCTGACTGCTTGCAATTTTTGTACCAAATACGCTGAGTGTATAATGCTGTTTTTTTCTAGATAATGCAAGTACTTAAAAAATATATCTGAAATAATTGTCAACAAATTTCAAACAAAAACAGCATAAATTAGAGCTTGGTTTTCAAATAGATTAACCAAAATTCATCAAAATTCATACAATTTATATGTTATAAGTAACCAAGCAGAAGTTCGAATTGTAGATAACTCAAATCTTGTTGACAGGAGCTGAGCATCACATATTTATTTTCATGCATTAATTTGATCCAAAATCAAGACTAGCAAGTATAAATTGGAAGTTGAACAGAGCACGAGCACTGACTGACCACAAAATTTCATCAAACTGACTCTGCGCTGATATGTGCTGTCACCAACCTCGGGGAAACTATGTGAAGAACATGCCGAAAATTTACGAGAAAGGTTCGAAAAAGGTGCACACAATTCAAAAAAAAATCTGAAAAGTGTTGAAATATCGCACGAAAAATGTCCAAACGAGAAAAATTGGTGCTGAAATTCTCTAAGAAAAACAGCGAAGGTTT
>NW_027453482.1:0-15155 GCF_964194025.1 Convolutriloba macropyga | reverse complement strand
CAACGACCAATACCAGACTCAGAGAATATGAGCCATCTGAAGACTCTACTGACAGGCAAGGCAAGGTCAGCAATCTCTGGAATGGGCTATTCCTGAACAGTTCTATGGTGCTGCATGGAGCATTCTGGAGAGGAAATTTGGAAGGCCTCATGTGATCATTGACACTCAGTTGGAGAGTCTTCGCAAAGCAAGTCAGGTGAAACATCACAATTCACCAGGTATGATCAAATTCTCAGTTATTGTTTCGAATTTTGTGAATGTGCTCAAAGAGCACAAGCAGATTGGTGATCTGCAACCAAGCTCGACACTGTATATGGCAGTGGATAAACTACCTCAAGTTCTCAAAGAGAAGTGGTGGTTCTATGTTGATGACAAAGATGAAGATTCGCCTGATCTGATTATGTTTGAAAAATGGCTATCAAGGATAGCATTCGTGCACGAAGGGTTTTCAGCTTTCAAAGGAAAACGAAGAGAAGAAGACCGAACAAGCACAAATAGAGACAAATGGTTCTCGAAAACATCTAACTTCAGTGCAAGTTCGAACGTGAAAGAAACGAAGCAAACGCAAAGTGATCACTGTCTGCTAGCTGATGGCAACCATGAAATATGGAACTGTCCACTATTCAAGAACGTGAGTGTGAATGATCGGTACGCAGCAGTGAGGAAGCAACGCTTATGTTACGGATGTCTAGGCAAAGTACATGCAATCAAAGATTGTAAAGTCAATGCGTGCGGCATCAATGGATGCATCAAGAAGCAGAACTCATTGCTACACTCAAAAAACCAATTGGACGAGGGCAATCACGCAGTCAACGTAAGCGGAGCAACAATTAAACAGAGTAACGAAGTTACTGGCTTTCTTCAGATAGTTTCTGTCTCAATACAGAGCGGTGGCAACAGGCTGAGCACATATGCTTTTCTCGATAGTGGATCAACGGTTTCATTCATCGATCAAAGTGTGCAAGAGAAGTTACGAGCCCAAGGCACCGATGTGACGCTCAACATAGCTGGCATACACGGAACGAAGGATCTGAAGACCGAAAAGGTTCCTCTCAAAATAAAGGGACTACCTTCAAAGGTGCATTCAATCGAAGCGTTTGCACACCCGTCAATCTCCTTGGGAAACACAAACTACAATTACAGCAAGCTGAAGCCAAGCGTCAATCACTTCAGTGTTCTACCCAACAGAAGCTTCAACTTAATGGAAGTTGGCATCATCCTGGGTCAAGATGCTTATGAGCTACAACGCCCACTGGACTGTAAAATAGGAACACGAAGTGAACCTTTCGCCGTTCTAACAGAGCTAGGATGGGTGGTCAGTGGACCCATGATGGGCAAAAGAAGACAAAATGTTTGTCATTTCGCCTTCACTGAAGATGTGAAAGTGGCTAAGAATATCCAAACCTGGTGGGACATAGAAACCTATGCTTCCAAAATCAACGTCGTCAGTCAGTCAAAGAAGGAACTGCATGCACAAAAGATGCTAGAGAGTACGAAAAAATTCATAGGCGAGCGGTACGAAGTGAGAATGCGGTGGAGTGAACCAGAGCCAAACCTACTGAACAACTACAGCTCAGCCCTGGGTCAGCTTTACTCACTGGAGCGAAGATTCCAAAGGGACCCAAACCTGAGGAGTTTGTATCAACAGTCAAAAGATACAAATGTAAAAAAGGGATTCGTTAAGATATTGGACGAGTCCAAAATGAGAGGCACCTTCGGGAAGGAATGGTATTTGCCACACCATCCAGTGCTAAACCCGAACAAGCCTGGCAAAGTAAGACGTGATTGCAATGCTGCATCAAAGTACAAGGAAGTATGCCTGAATGATAAGCTACTAGCAGGACCTGATCTTCTACATGGGTTGATTGGAACAATTTTCAGATTCGGTGAAGGACCAATAGACCTAACAGCTGACATCGATTCGATGTTCCTACAAGTGCAAGTTCCCGAACAGGATAGAAATTGCTTGAGGTTTTTATGGCGTCCAAGAACTAACGAACCTGTTCAGATATATGAATATCAGCGTCATGTATTTGAAGCTAGGAGTTCTCCAACTTGTGCAAACTATGCTCACAGGGGAGTGGGATTGGACAACAAAAAATAGTATCCGATTGCAGCAAAGGCAATACAAAATAACTTCTATATGGACGATTTCATCAAATCAGTAGAAACCTCGGAAGAAGGAATTGAAGTCTTCAATCAACTACAACCTCTTCTCTCACGACATGGATTTGAATAGAGGAAGTGGATAAGCAACAATGATGCAGTTACCAAAGCAATCCCAGAAAACTTGAAGTCAATCAGCAACACGAAGCAAGTCGAAGTGGAACCCAGTACGGAGCTATCCTCAGTGCTAGGTCTACAATGGACCGTTACTGATGATAGCCTCCAAGTGTGCAGAGGTACCAACAAGGAAGTGGAAACCCCTATAACCCAGAGAACAATTCTGTCACTGGTATCTTCAGTATTTGACCCGATCGGATTGTTTGCTCCGTTCAGTGATCATATTATTATTGCAAAATCCTACAATTCTCCCCTTTCTTAGATGAAGAGCCAAAGGCAGAATAGGCAAAAGCCAATTGGACTTTAATGCCAAACATCCAATTTTGCTAAATTAGAATTATCATACGGTTGAATTATTTTTGCGAAACGAGCACAAGGACAATCAATACGAGGGCACTGAGCATGTAAGAAACATTGTTCAGCAGAAGATGTGGATCCTGGGCATATGGAACGCTTTAAGATCAATCAAGAACAAGTGCGTTACCTGCAGAAAGGGCAGAGCACAAACGATAGCACCAGTAATGGCAGATCTACCCGAAGAGCGGTTAGATGCTTCAACAGCCTCACCAAAAGTTGGAGTTGACTACTTTGGCCCCTTCATTGTAAAGATTGGGCAAAGAAACGAAAAGTGATGGTGTTGTCTCTTTGCATGTCTAAATATGAGAGCGGTGCATATAGAAGTGGTACTTAAGTTAGACACAGATAGTTGTCTCAATGCAATAATGAGATTTTTTGCTCGAAGAGGCATACCAATTACAATCATCAGTGACAACAGGACAAACTTTGTTGGAGCTGAAAGAGCGTTTGCAGAGTACGTTGCGGCATGGAACAAAGAAGGGATCGAAGAACATCTAGTTCAACGAGGAATCAGATGGAAGTTCAACCCACCCGCAGCACCTCACTTTGGAGGAGTATGGGAGCGGTTGGTGAGAAGTTGCAAGAAAGCAATGTATGCAGTAGTGGGGAACAGATCAGTCACCGAGGACGTTCTTTCAACAACGATGTGTATTGTTGAGCAGACTTTGAGCGCAAGGCCGTTGACTCTAGTCAGTTCAGATGTGAATGACTTAGAAGCATTGACCCCCAATCACTTCTTGCTTGGCAACAAGAACGTTTGCTTACCCTATCTACCATGCGCCGAAGACTTCGTGGATCATCGAAAGCTCTTCCGACAAACTCAAGCATATGCAAATCTCATATGGGACAGATTTCGCAAAAAATATCTGCCAACTCTGAATAATCGGCAAAAATGGCTATCTACGGCAAACGAAACCCTTAAAGAAGGCGATCTCGTTTGGTTGATCGAAGACAGCAATAAGAGTGGATATTACAGCCTAGGTCGGGTTACGGAGACCATCAATGGGTCTGACGTTGTGATTCGATCGGCGATAGTTCGAACGAACGACGAAGTGTACAAAAGACCAGTAGTGAAAATCGCCCCAGTACTACATGGAAAAGATGTTTTCGCGATGGAAAACAGGCCGGCGATATTTCGGCTGAGCGTAACAACTCAGAAATCAAATTGAATAGCGCTACAAGCTCGTTTCAAGCAGTTCAATTTAGAAATGCATGACAAGCGAAATTTAATGCTACATTCTATCGGAGCCATACAGATATGTTCACTTTGTTCAACATTTATATTTAGCAACTATTATTAGTACACAATCGTCATACATGAAGTTGAACTGAAACTCGAACTACCTCAACAACCAGCAGATCAATACTACGACTTAACAGTATTGCATCAGATTCTTTGCAGTTGGATTGCGAACCAACCTGTTATTGATACAGAATATTCGACAAAATTTCTACATGGTTAACAAATTTCCCATGACATCAAATTTACACTGAAAAAGTGACGTTATGGAAAAGTGTTCACATTCTGTCGACATTCCTATCTACCACCAATCAACAGTTCAGTTTTGACATGTAAATCGACGTAACTAGCAGTAAAAAAGGAGCTTGAAATCTACCAAAAATCAGTTGAAATTCGCAATTTTGGTTATAATAAACTAACATACAGTGCGTATTGAAGCACACTTTCTTGAGCGTTAACTTATTTGTTATCGTGTCTTGTTTCTCTAGATCATATTAGTGATTGTACAGTTTTAACTTTACTTTGACTCGTGAAAAGAGAATTAACTTTGAATTTCTCAAAACTTTCTTTCTGAGGAACGAAGTTCCTAATCAAGGGAAACTTTGCGCAAAGCATAAAGTCTGGCTTTAACGAAGCCTAGTTTAGTTCACACATTGCGTTATTGAGCAATTGAGTGTATTAAAAAGCCCAAAGTGCGAAAACTGTTACATCTGTTTACTTTGATTATCGCGCAGAGGTCTCCGAAAATATTGAGACATTGATTATAAAAACAAATTGTCCCAGTCAGTGCCTAAGACAGTTATCTGGAGCTATCCATCTTGCGATTTCGAATTATAAGTTGAGTTATTAACCAAAACTCAAGCAAAATTTGATTGTTTCAATTTGAATTATTTTGTTATTCTGAGAGAAACAAGTTTGTTATACAGCAAAGCTGAGCAATTAGTTATCAGGAATAATTGAGCAACAAGTAATGCAACGGTAATCTACAGTATAGCGGGTAATACGGTTCACAAAAGTTAACTGCAAAAACACAATATCTGGACAGATTTAAAACCGCTGAAACGAACTGGGCGGTGTAAAGTTTTCCTTGACTTTGATAGGAGAGCAGCCGTTACATTTGGTCCGCCTACCCGGACGATGGAAGGCAAGCTGCTGTCCACTCTGATGAAGAGAGTGCCGAAGGCACCCCCCAAAGAAAATCAAACGAATCAACATCGCAACGCCAGTGAGGCAGAGCGAAAGGTGCGAGTGCAATTTAGAAAACAATTTGAAGAGTTGATCTCGCTTAAAAGGAACAAGTTAAGCAAACAGCATCCAAGCAATTCGAGCACAATCAGCAAAGAGGAGCTTCAATCAACAGCTCAAAAGTATGACAAGAAGTTCCAAGATTTAGTAGAAGAATTTAACACTTAAACAGGGGTTGGCTACAAAATAATTGAAGATTCAGATCGACCCAACAAACTAAAGTTCCTCTACCAGCAAACTGTTCACCTTCTAGAAGAAGAAATACCCAAGAAGTGGGACTAATCATGTCCCACCTTAGCGTGCCCATATTATTTGCGGACCCCAAGATCACGTATTGTATGAACATAGAATTATTTTTTACCTAAGTAAAGGACCTGACCAAATTTGTGCTTACCAAATTTGTTCTTAGTGGGGAGAATAAAAAACAAACATTGTACAAAAGGAAAATTAAAAAACGCTAATAAAATGAGATTCATAAACTGTTGTATTGATAACCACCGTTATGTTAGCCAAGATAATTGTCGAGTTGAAAGACTTTGAAAAAAAGTAAAAAGGACCATTAGTTTACTGCAGGACCTCAAGTAACCGTAAACAACTAATACAACGACGCCTCTACCTAAAGTAAGGAGTCGGGGACTCAAATATTTAATAGTTAAATTATGCATAAATGCAGAAATATATCAAATCAGTTTTTGGTCTTCAGTTTCCTATTTTAGATCTCTAAGAAAGATCATTTGACGGTTATAGTAATTGACACCGAAACTACCCGTTTATGGCTGCTCTCGATCAATGGGAATTTTACATTTCACATTACAAAGCCAGTTTTCAAATCCAAAAATAACCGCCTAAGGCGCATGAACACGAACGCAAAAATGTCTGGACATGGACGCACCAAAATTTTTGCAAGGACGCGCGAAGAAAGTCTAGATATAGATACTCAAAATTTGGGCGAAGGCACGAAAAACTGGACGTAAACGCCCGAAAGTTTGGACATGAACTCACAAAAGTCTGGAGAACGTTCAAGAAACGTTCTGGACATACTTGATCTCCGTTTTGCACTCTTAGCCTGTGTTGTTTTTGTTGTGCATTAGTCTTTCAATGCCTGCAAAGTCAATAAAATAGCATTTTTTGAAGAAGTGGAATAATAGAAGGCAACAACTTCAATTTGATATCATATTGATAAAACAAAACTTGACTGCAAGATATATTTGAATTTACACTGTGAAATGGACCAGTCAGGGTAATTTGAAGATATTGCACTGATACAGGTAATACGGTTATTATAGAACTGATATATTTAGTGTTGACATCTATCAAACAACAATTTGTTGTTTTACTCCTTATTCGTAGGGTCCGTTGATTGTCTTCAAAGGAAGCGGGTTCTCTAGTAAAATGAAGGATTTGATATTTGTTCACTTTCTGTTCACTTGGAACGGGAATGGCTTCGCTTGATTCTCCATGAAGTTGACTAAATTTCTCTTCCCAAAAGAGGGATAGAATTCTTTCCTGGCCATTCGTTTCTTCTCACTAGCCGACCCTTGAACTCCAACTGTTTGACCTCGACCGCTCTAAACACATAATACATAACCTGTATTAATATTCCCCGTTAATACCCCCAGGTCGAAGTTCAAACTCGTTTTAGCGCTTCTTTGCAATAAATGAGCTGGATTACCTCAGACTCTTAAAGTGCACTGAATGCGCTGAAATTTTGAAATAATTTTACTTGAAAACGTTACAGAAAAATAAGCTGAAAGGCTTAAAACATTTTGCATTACGCGTCTTTTGACCCTAAATTTGTGGTGCAAATTTGCATTCATCGTAAAGGAATCTCACAACCAATCGTAATACATCTATTCTTAATTATCCCTTGCGAACGATGCTTACCTGATTTTTAATTACCAATTTTTAAACATATTAGCAAGAGATTATTTTTATTTCAGTTCACTTTCAGAAGATTGCGAAAGGAAAAATGTTTGTAAATAATCAACAATTTCATGATAGGGCCAAAGAAAAACAGATTTGAAATCAAAATCTGTATCAAAAACTAGAAAATAGATTTTTTTGCTTTCATTAAGAAAAAAAACTAAAGAAATATAAACTGAAGCCCGAAAAAAATGTTAACTTCAACTGTCATTTTCAACTTTTGAATAGGGAAATTTCACTACGTAAAATTCAAAAGTTCCTGTGTACTCCAATTTGGCGCTCTTGTTGTTCAGAGATGCATGAAAATTGTACTCAAAATCATTATCAAAATCAGTTGAATTTGCTTTGTAAAGGGTGACGTACAACTATGCCGACGTAATACTATGCCGATTATAAGAGTGCCGAAAATTTATTCAATTTTTATCTTGATAAATTTCTTAACCAGTCATGTTATTTTACGGAGATGACGCAAAAAATTATCGGCCAATCAAAACCGAGAACCAATTTCGGCATTCTTATAGAACTTGTTGTTTAATAGTACAAGAAAATTGCAGAAAGAAAAACATTAAGTAATTGCGGGCAATGGCCATGCCTCAGCGGCCCATGAGACTTGATATGAATCTATCACAACCGAACATGTAATTAGCGTACCCCCCAAATTTTTCAAAAATTACTTTAGATGCTCTTGAATTCACAGAAAGACTCCTTTCATGTTTTGGCCCCTCTTGAAAAAAGTTTAATTTTCGGCACTCTTAAACGTCGGCATAGTATTACGTCGGCATAGTTGTAAGTAATCTTTGTAAAATGGTTGAAGGGGATTAATTTGTGAAATAAATTTACTATTATTGCAACTTTAGTTCAATTTACGAGATTAATTTTGTTACTAATTTATATTTTGTCAACATAATTTGTCCAATTAAAAACAAAAATTATGCGCGTGAATTACGCTTTGACTGTGAATTTTTTTACACAAAATTATTAAAAGTACTTACAGAGCTACGTTTCAAGTTGTTCAGCTAAAATGCTAATTAGGTTTCACAAGAAATCTACATTCAAAAGAGAGCAAGCGGATCAAAACGGTGACTTGCAAGAGAACCGAAGTGAAAAGAGCCGATCGAAAGAGAGCCAAAAATTTATTTAAATTATTAGTCGATAAATTTTACAGCCAATTGAATTGTCTTCTGAAATGAAACTACCAAATTTTCAGCCAATCATAACGCAGTATTTGAGAAAAAAATTTTGATTTTTTCTGGTAAAAGAAACTGAAAGGGAATTAATAAATATTTTTTATCAAATTATAGCGGGCCATGGCCATGTCTTAGCGGCTTATGGGACTTGATATGAAACTATCACAACCGAACAAAGGACCAATTAACCCACTTACGTACTTTTCTTGGTAATCAACTAACAAGTTAGGGTAATTAAAGGCATTTTTTGCTTTCGGCTCTTTTTAAATAAAGTCAGGTTTCCGCGCTTTCTAATGTCGGTTTTTTATAACGTCGGCTCTCTCGCACGTATCTTATCAAAACTTCGTGAACTTTGTCCACGACTACCCATAGATTGGCCAATTTCGCTCACGGTCAAACCAGTGTAGTGTGGTATTCCAATGATTTTGCTGTCCCTTACGAATAGCACTCTTATAAGAGTTCAAATAGCATTGAAAGGTTCAAAATCAACTCTTGGTCACCTTGTTAAAAGTAAACCTTTGACTATGTGTGGACTTTGCTTACAGAAATTTGGAGAGTAAAGTTGACAATTTGCTTTGTTCATTTCTGCTTTTTTAGGGCTTCACATTCAACTTCGTCGCCTCGCAAAATATTCATGGGAAGTTGAGCTGTAAAAATCTGTAAACACTTTTCCCCAAACATTCATTATGAAGTGTATAGAATTTTCATTTTTGAGTTAGTGTTTACAAGAAAAAAAATCACCATTTTAATTTACCATCAGGTCATTGACGGTATAATAGTTCTAATAAACAGAAGAAATAGTAATTTCGATTCTTCAGTTGCAGTGAGGGGAGTACATACGTTCTAATTTTCTTTGAAATCATTCACTTTCAAATGGGTTCTTCGACAACTATCTAAACTAGGGAAAAATTGAGATTTTTGTGACATTGTGAGCATAAAGAGTTTAACGAAAATATGAATTTTTCAACAATGTTCCTCCCCTTTGGTACCTAGTAGAGAATGGCTCCCGTCTTTGCTCTGTTTGGCCTCAAGATTATGCGGCTTACAGTTTAGATAGCCGAATATCAGTTTAAACGCAAATACGGACGGCTGTTCATGCGCTTTGGGATGTAATCCGGAAACTGCGAATCGGTTGTCAACCGCACCAACCAACGTGCCAGTCGGAAGTTCTTTTTTCTTTGAAATCCAATTCGGCTAATTGCTATAGCATGACGTATTTATTCTATTCCATTTAACCTAGTATGCGCATATGCGGAAAGTTTTTAGTCGTCTCTGATTGGTCAATAAATTGCTCGCTTAAATTCTATTCTATAACAGACCCCCTTTTGCAAAGGAGGGCAATTGGTGAAAAAATCCAGAAATACTCCTGAAATGGATATTGTGTTTCTCCGCCATGGCTATAATTGTTGTTAAAGTAACGGCGATTTACTACGTTAAAAAATGACGATGCCAAATCTTTCCTACGTTTTGAAAAAGGACGATCCCACATCTCACGTTTCAAAAAACGACCACACCAAATCTCACTACCCAGCGACCATACCGATATGGAATCTGTTTTGCTTTTCTTTAAAAAAAACGGACGTACCAAATCTGTCTTACAAGTTAAATACCGAATGAAAACGACGGTACGGACGTAAAAATCATAAGACCTGGCGTCGTTTTCGCTGAAAAGAAAATGACAATACTGACAATATCCTATATTTTAAAACCAACTTTTTCTCGACTACGGCTGTTGCTCGATATAAATTAGTTGCTTCATTCCAATGCGCCGTACATTTGTTGTTTTTCCACCTTCCCTTTCCTTGCCATTGACCATTTTTACCATCCAAAGTATTTGGATTGTAATGTTCAGCTGTCCTTTTTTGAAAGATTTCTTCACATTTTCACGTCAATGCAACGTCAAATTGGAGTGATGATTTTAGTCATGCTAAAGTTGTAGCGAGAACACAAAATGGAGTAGATCTGTGACGTGATTTTCTTAAAAAAAACTTCTTTGAAGTGGAGTGAGAAATTGGTGGTTGAACAATCTTACCACTTAGTATCATTAATGACAAGTCCTGTTGTTTGCTAATGAGATTTAAATGAACCTAGTTATTGGTGTTTGTCCATAATTTGTGGTTTTCTTGATTGTGACACTTTTGTTCACAAACGTTATTGGTATTTGTTGAAAAATTTTTAGTCTTATTATTTAATCGCAAAAGGGACAGGTCTCATGTGTTCGTGCTAGCGATTAAATAGTTTGTCTCAATTCTTTCAGTTCAAAGATATTCTTCAACTTTAACACTAAATGTTTATTGTCATTTTTTTAAGTTTTGCTGGTTTTTATCGGCTGTTTGTTGTCTTATCTTAAATCAATCTTGTTAATCGAAGCTTAAATCAATCGAGTTAATTGTTTCAGGTCATTGCTTTTTATTGCTTTCTATACGCAGCTCATTGAAAACATAAGTGAATTTTTGGCTTTTGAATGTAATTGTTGGTACTTATTTTGATACTGTTTTAGCACATATTTGACATCATAAGCGGTCTTTTCGGTTGCTAATAAAGATATATCTAATTGACGAAACGCTTTCAGTGAGTAGCTACTGCTATCATTGAACTTTATACTGTTAATGTTCACAACACCAGATCATGTTAAACAAAATTTTCTTATTGTTTCTAGATTTTTTTGTTTATTTTTGCGCATAAAGGGTGATGGGTTATGCATCTCTCAAATTGATTTTGCTGCGAAAATGTTGATTGTCTAGTCATTAGTTAATTCAGTTCTTTGTTTTGTAATTCAGGACATGTCCAATTGTGTTTTTGTAAGATTTTCTTAAGATGCCAAGTGGTCATTACGTTTCATTAGACGCCCATAGCTTGCCTTAGTAGTCTATAATTTTCTAGAGGGGTGCGTGCAGCTGCTGGGAAAGCCTCAATTTAAGGTTAAAATGCCATTTTTAGGTGTTTTTGAGCTAAAAATGGGTCAATTTCTCACGCTTTCTCGTCATCTTTCAAGTTATTTTGCCCATCTTTTTTCGACGCCTTTTGAAAAGGTCTTTTGCAAAACATAATTACCTTTTTGACCATTATATGCATTAGGTTTGGTAATGCAAACACGCAAAGTGATACTACTTTATGCTATTTTTTCAAGGTTTTTGAGAACTTTTGTCATTTTTTCAGCTTTGCTAGCCTCAGCGGCCAGAAAACTTCTTGTAGGGTATTAAAATAAGTTACTGCATAACTTTTAGTGGCAATGGAGTGGTTTTCAGGGTTTACGAAATTTTGCGAAGTTTAGCAGTTTTTTAATAAAGGTTTATTTTTTCAAGTTCATTTTTAGATTTTTTTCTTCTTTTTTGAGTTTGTCCAATACACGTGCAACGAAAGCTACTATGTGATTTAATAATAGGTTTCTGCATGGTAATTAGTGGCAGTGAAATGCTTTTCAACATCCTAATATAGCAATTTAAAAAATTGTGATTTTTTTCCAATTTTCTGCAAATTGTTATCATCTTCTAATTTTATCGATAACTTTGGATAAAGTTCTGAAAGATATTAATAAAGTTTAGCGAAGTTTAGCCAAGTTTCATTGAAAGTTGCAATTGTTTTCTTATGTTTGTTTCCAAATTTATCAATCTTTAAGGGCCAATGAAAATTTTTTATGCCTCGCAAGGCGTTACTAGACAGATTCACGAGACAATGAATTGATTTTGAACTGAATATCGGAATATCGGGAAATTTAGATACTTTCAATGACTTTTGCTTTTTTCAATTTTTTAAATATTTGTTACATTTCTCGAATCTTTTTTGGGCCAATAAACCTCTCTCAAGGCCTGTGCGCCGGCTAATGGATGTATTTAAATTTATCAAATTTTGCTTTGAGGGTAAGAATAACAGGAGTTTTAGATTTCATTATATTTTTGTTTAGTTTGTCGTATTATTATTATTATTTTATTTTGCCACTTTTGAAACTAGTAGCCTATTTAGCTAGCAATGTTCAGTTTATCTTCTGATCAGATACACTAATTCTAGCTTTTTGATTCGAGTTTTTGGATTGTATTTGAGGACTTGTCCTGCTAAGTTTTTCCTTTGGCGGTTCCGTTGGCAATGAAACCGCTGTTTCGAAGTTTTTTGATATATAAAGTTGCGTACGAACCACATGCAGGACATTTTTAGAGGAAACACGGTAGAATATAGAGAGCTGATTAAACCTTTTTGTTTTGATTGAAGCGGTCTTTTGTATGATTCTTTTTGAGACCCCTCCAAAGTCAGCGCCGATCTTTTCATCTTGATTATGAAACTTTACGTCCCCGTAATAGTGATCTCTGACTTCGGACTTGTCCCTTTCACTAAAATTTAAAATTTTATACGTTTTACACTGTGCAGTTTAAGCTGACATTCAAATGATCTTTCAAAAATAACTGTTTTTTGGACTGCGCTGAAATTCATATATTTCACCTTTGTTATATTGCATGTTACAGATCTTTAGCACGCTTAGTATCGCAGTCAAAAAGTAGTTTCAGACCATAGAATTGTCGTGATTTATTTTTTCTTTTCAATACTGTTAATTGTTTAATTTTTCTTAAAAAATCTGTTCTTTTTGTTAGCTTTTGTGGAAGTTTCTTTAATCTATCGTGAACAAAGATTTCTTGAGACAATAGATACCCAATCTGTTTGATGCACTTTTTTGCTGCGATTTTTTTTTCTTTTTCCATGATTGATATCAAGAAAATTTATGAAAGAGCCGGGAGGTTTTTTGAGTTGTCAAAAAAACTGTTCTTTGCTCTCATAGAATTTCGTTTCCCAGTGGGATGGAAAACGTCGATTAAAACAATTTTGTGTCATTGTGGGAAGCTTTCAGTTGATGGTAAACAATAGGCTATAATATAATGTGAAATATGCTGACACCTGCAGAAGAGAAAAACATATTTTCTGTTTTTGGTAACGAACTTGAAAACATAACTGCTTGAATCGGAGAAATACTCGATAACACATCCACAACAAATGTGTTTTATGGACCAACAGATTTAAAAAACAAATTCTTCGTGGATTTTAAACAACTATGATTGATACCTTGTCACCATGGTAACCATTATTAATTGTTATTAGTTCTTCTATTATTAGGCTATTCAAAATCTAATTAGTGTAGAAAGCCCATTAGGTTGTTCACACGTAGTCACGGTGTCATACTTTATGTGGGAAGGGGGGTTGTCTTGGAAAAACTTAGTAGGTGTTGACAACTGTAATGAGGTTTGAAGAAAAATCTCAGTTGCTTTAAATTTCAACGAGAAATAAGTCTCAATCTATAATCAGATTTCAAACAGCATTGTTTTATATTCAGAAACTTAGATAGGCATGACGGGCTCCCCTCCAATTGGTTGAATCAATTAGATTTTAGTTTGATGCCAACACTCTTCGAGTGACAAAACATCAGAGCACTGTAACTATTGTCGTTAAATTCTGATATCCCAAGTGACTGGGTGATGAATAAAAACATGTTTGGACCCATGTCAGTATTCATTTGGCCTACAATTACATTGACAACTAATGTTTGGTGACAAATAATTGATAACTTGTAAGCAATCAATACTGGAACGTCAAACGTTAACCAGTTATTTATGTTAAATATATAAAAAGATATGTGAACTAACATTTTATTTTAGGATACTGGTCTCCATTCTCTGCTTTATATGAGAAATAATTTTACATGAGGTAACTTGTAACAGTGTAGTTTTAGAAAGTGAAAGGGAAAGACCTCCAGTTTAAATCTCAAGAAATAATCAAAAAGTGCTCTCAAAGACCAATAATTTTGCTGCTTGAGAAAATCTTCAAACCGTTTCATCTTATCCATAAAAGAAAATTCAAAAATTTATTCTTTAAAATTTTATTCAGAGTTATTTTTAAACCTAAACTATTATTCAAAATTTGACTTTCCTCATTGAACACTCTTTTCAGTTAGTTTCTTATTTCTCTAAAAAAGTAAAAGTCTTCCCCAATGATTGTGGAATTTTTATCGTGTAAGATCTGACAAATTTCTGACAAAACCATCTTGCTAATAGCCTGTAAGGGGATGCATCTTCTCATAAAATCTTATAAGACGTTTATCAGATCTCATACGATGAAAATTCCTCTTATAAGATTTTACACGATGAAAATTCCGCTTATAAGATCTTACACGACAAAAATTCCGTCTTATCAGATCTTGCACGATAAAAATTGCCTCTTATATATATTCCTGAAGTATGGTATATTCTTCATATTGAAGATAATTCAGAGTTGCCCTCAGGCAGTAGCCGAAAAAAACTACAGCATGCAAACACTTAAGTGTCAGAGCAACAAAGAGAAAAAAAATATTATACTGTCTTTTAAGACTTATAAGATAACGTAAAAAAAGATTATTTGAGTGGCAGGGGCTTTCTCCGAAGCGTTGATTATCAAACAAGGCTGAAAGTTTTTTTCGAAGACCGAAACTATCTTGGATTGCTAAGTTTAGCCATAGTACACAGTTAAGACTCACAATAAAACTGCCGCCAAAGCAGAATCAACAAGCATTTTTTTCATAATTGGTTAGCTGACCGATTATTTTTTTTACTTTCATAGGACCTTGACTACGTTATTCAGTTAAATTGAAATAATTAAAAACATGTCATATCAGATCTTACACGATAAAAATTCCGTCTTATCAGATCTTACACGATAAAAAAATTCTGATAAGGGGAATGTTTATCTTATAAGATGTCTTATCAGATCTTACACGATAAAAAATTCCTCTTACCAGAATTTTTTATCAAGTAAGATCTGATAAGAGGAATTTTTTATCGTGTAAGATCTGATATGACATGTTTTAATTAATTCAATTTAACTGAATAACGTAGTCAAGGTCCTATGAAAGTAAAAAACTAATCGGTCAGCTAAACAATTATGAAAAAATGCTTGTTGATTCT